>NW_024508100.1:23486790-23717496 GCF_017590135.1 Pyrgilauda ruficollis
TGAAGCTCATACAGTGAAATGAAGAGGCCCCTAGTGCCTGCTGCAAGGGAAATCATAAGTCAGGTGAAGGCACTGAGATTTCTGCTGCCCATTTCTTGTCAGCATTTTGGCAAATACATGCAGTATAATTTTCAGTATCTGAGTTTTAATACCTTAACAAAGTTTTTACCAAAAATATAAATGTGACAAAGGATGAGATCTAGTGCTTTGTCTTTTTGTTTTTCTCCCTAGTGAAAATCAACCCTAGAATGACAAACTGGTCAAATGTGAAGTTTACTTCAAACTCTTATAATAGCAGCCCAAGAGTTATCATAATATTCACAACTAAATGTAGACCATAAGGAACCTGAGTTGATTCCTTCAGCAACTCAATTTTACTTAGTTATCCTCCCATTGATGCTGCCCAGAGCTTTGAAGTTTTTCTCTCAGATAGATATTGACTTGTGATGCCATGATACAAAGCTAGAGATAAGTCATCATTTAGGTTGGTACTACCTTCCACTGCACACTTTTCTACAAATGTTCAAGGTACACTTAACAGGTCCAATAAATGCTACATGCAGACTGAAAAGCATCCTAACTCTACATTTCTGAACTTATCTTTATAAATCCAAAGTTTGCAAACATTCAGAGTCATGTTAGTCCCTATCTTTATCACAAGCAATTTACATAATAACAAAAAAAGTAGAAGGAAAAATGTGTTGTTAACCTCATTTCCCACAATCAAAGCATTCTGTCTCCAAGCTCCTGGTTGTCAACACCACAAAGAGCTTAAAGAAATCAATGATATCAAGACTTGGACGTTTTCAGAAACGTACCTTTTCCAGAACATATTTTCAGATTTTAATTGCATATTTCATTGTTATTTCATGAGCATCACACTGACAGATACGGTCACATAATGCTGAGTATCTGCAATATTATATAGCACTCTAGGAAGACAAGACTGCATTGGCCAAAACATCCTACATTACAAACAAGTTTTTTTTGAATCTAAGACTCCACAATATATTTCAAGAATATATTTAACAATTGCATGATTAATTAAGGCTGCCAGTGAATGATATTAGAAAGAGGAAAAAACTCCAAACTAACCAGCAAAACAAACATGAACAGGGAGTAAATAAAGGACTACATTAAAACAAGCAACATGGTACCAGAATCCTAAATGCTCTTTTGCCTCATAATCTCTAACATGTACTGTTTTAACACATTTCTCAAATAAATCTATTATCTCTACAGATTCTGAGATAAAATATATGCAGTACCATTCTGAGATTAGAGTCCAAATTTACATGTGTAAGAAATTAGATTGAATCAAGGGTAATAAAACAGAATTTTAATAAGTACACATTATATGTCTTTTTTTTTCTTTTGCATAAGTATATCATACAGATTTCAGTTTTAAGTAATGAAAAATTGTAATCAGGTCCATCTGTTTTGTTATTCCCTTTGAACAGGCTAAACATAACAGAGGTATGGGATAGATTATATGCTGTTTTATTAGGTTAATTTGATCTTGTATTGACATTAGTATACATCACAATTAAAGGCTTTTTAATGACATGCTAATGGCTAACGAGAAGTACTGAGAAGAGGTGAAGGTCTAGATTTAAAAATTATTAATATGACAAGTTTTTCAATATTACTATACATGAAACTGAGAACATGTGAAGAAAAAAGAAAGAAAAGAAAACTTAAACTAGTTTCCCTCTTCCTTCCATTCTGGGAATAAAAGGAGAACAATAAACTACAGAAATATTTGCTTATATCAAGTCTGTAAGTATTCTCTCTAACTTCCCTTTTCTCAAAATATTTTTCCCAGAAAACAAAATAAAGACTGCAAAAAAAAAAAAAAAAAAGAGTGAATACCACATCAGCATGAAAATTTCTCTACAAAAATAAAAAATACACAATGCCTTTGTCTTTTTGATACAAGTTCATTACTAAATTATAGTTGCAAAGCAGAAAAAGCATATTACATTCCCTTGCACAGAGCCAATTAAAAACCACAAAGAAACGGAGTTAGAAACAAGTTTTTAAAATGGTAAAAATATTTTTAAAAGGGAAGTACTTAACCTATTTTCTTTAGAAGTTACAAAAATTACTTTGAGTGAAAATTTATTGAGATAAAACTATTCAGCGATGAAAAATGATCAGTATTTGTAAAGAGACTTAGAACAATGGGATTCAAAGGAGTTTTTCCCAGACCTCTACGAACATCTAAAATGAGCAATATATGTTTTGCTTTTATATAAATGTTTAATGTTATGTAGTAATGATATTGTTTCACCAATTGAAATACAATATTTCTCCATTGCCCTATAATAAGTGTGATCATGTAATGGCTGGTATAAAAAATCTCCAACCAAACAAAACCCCCATAGATCCTTAGAGCTTTAAAACTAGCAAAAAATGTGGATTTTGATGTGTTCATTTTTCATTTCTCACCCTTATTTACCTCATTTATCTTTATGATTTTCTGCTGCTACTCCATGCCCCTTTACTCCAGGCTGTTTCATTCCTGTAAGTCTCTTTCCATAGAACTGTAACTTAGGAAATTTATTGCTTGTTACTTGCTGCTTGTTACTTGCTACTTTTTACTGATGGTTGACCTGCTTTTCATTCCTCATTCTTACTTAGTAATGACCTTAGTATTGACTAAACTTGCCGGGTTCAAAAAACTCTCAGTAGGTTGACTTTGACTACATTTGAGGCATTTTGTGTGTTGTTTTGATTTTTTGGTGGGTTTTTTTTTTTTGTTTGTTGGTTGGATTTTTTGTTTGTCTGGTTTGGTTTTGGGCTTTTTGTGTGAAATCACCTTTATTTCTATGTGTACTAGATAATATTCCTTTCAAATACAGTAATTAACAACCTCGACACATTCCCCAGTAGTTCTTGATCAACTCTATCATAACATTTTTCAATGTTATTGCATGTTTTCAAAATTGTGTTGAAGGTAGATTATTTTTGATTGATGTCTAACAGCAGCCTAAAATATAGACCATTGCAGAACAATTATATAACTTACAGAGCATTTCATAACAATTAACATGAACACTGAGCTATATTCAATTTTCAAAACACTTCAGTCACTTTATGCAGACAATAATTCCAGTCTGACTAATGACATTTCTGAGTCATATATGCTTGAATAAATGGCTCAGTAAATTCAACAGCCTGCATGTAAAATGTCCCCACACTCTGTGTAGTCAGCAAGGGATTTCTTATGGAAATTTATATGTATGCAGACAATGACAAACATTCAAGGCTTTTGACACAGCCAGCCATGTTCTTCTGTGGAATCTGAGGAAATTCTTTGTACGAACAAACCACTAGTTGGGTAAAAAACAAAGGAAAGAGACCAACATGTTTGAGAACTGCTGATCAAACTAATGGAAAAGAAGCAAATGCAAAGGCAGTGGAAGCAGGGACAGATATCCTGGGAAGAGTAGAGGAATGCTGCCTGGCTATGCAGGAATGTGGTCAGGAGGGCCAAAGTGCTGCTGGAGTTTAACTGGGCAAGGAATGTGAAGAATAAGGGCTTCTACAGGTATGTCATCAGAAAAGGCAGGTGAAAGAAGGCATGCCCCTACAAGCAAGACTGACAGTCCAGTAACAATGGATGAGGAGAAAACTGACACGCCACACTTTTTTTTTTTTTGCCTCCAGTCTTCACTGGCACCTTCTCTTCCCACATTTCTCCAGTGGGTGGACAGCATGATGGGGAATAAAGTAGGAAAATTCTTCCCACTGTAACATAAAATCCAGTTTCTGACCACACAAACACAGTTGTGAACACAGTTAAGCCTGTGGGACCCAATGACATGCATCCCTGAATCCTGAGGGAATTAGCTAATGTAGTTGCCAAGCCACTCTCCATGATATTTGAAAATCAGAGAGGTGGTGAATGCCCCATCCCTGGAAACATTCAAGGGTGTCATCCATGATGGGTCTTTGAGCCTTGCCTAGATGAAGATGTCCCTGGTCATTTCAGTCAAGTTGAACTAACTAAACTTTTAAAGGTCCCTTCTAACTCAAATTATTCTATAATTAGCCCTACACTGTAAAATTTTGTTGAAGACTTGCATGAGCAGATGGAACACCCCCCCTGTGCCCCAACAAATCCATAGATGATGCTAAATGGAAAAGTGAGGAGCTGATTATGCTGAATAGTAGAGCTGCAGAGAAGGGCAACAACAATCTAATAATTTCTGCCAAGACACACAAGGGAAGAATAACGGCATGCATGTAAACAGGCTGGTAAAAAATTTCCCAAGTATCAATCCTGCTGAAATACATTCAAGGCTTACAGCACTTGACAAATTAAATATATGACAGAAGAAAATTTCTATCTCCCTCTACTTGGTCCTGATGAGGTCACATCTGGAATACATGGACAGTTCTGCATTCACCCCACCCCAGCTCAAGAGTGACTTAAAACCAAAGAAAGTTCTGAGCAGGGCTACTAGGTTGGTCAGGATCCCAGAGAACGTGACTTAGAAGATGATGCTGAGGGAGCTGGAGCTGTTTAGTCTGGTGAAGATGTAGAGATGGGGAGATAGAACACAAATTTTAACTACATGGGGGACAGTTACAAAGATGTGGAGCCTCAGCTATGGCAACAGAAATTGCACACTACTATTCTGTGGCTGAACATTAGGAAAATCCATTTTTCTAGGAGAGGAGGACAGTGTGTGTGCAACACTCCATACTTGGAGGTTTTCAGGACACCAGCTGAGCTTGCTCTGGTGTTCATGGTACTTGGCACAAGAGGCTGGGACAAAGGACTTCCAGAGATTCCATCTATCCATATTCCCATGAATATTTGTGTGCAAAAATAATTAATTGGAATAATCTCTTAATCTCTACAGATTTACTGCTATAAAAGAGGTATGTGCTTTTGAAAAATGCTGCTTCCTATAAGATAAAGCAACGTAGAAATGGAACAAAAATGTGACTAAAGAAATTAAAGCTTTGCACATTAAAAAACCGATGTTTAAAAAAAGAAATTATTTAATTTAGGTATGGTACGAAGGTGGTACACAGCAGAAAGATAAAACACAGCAAGAGGTAGAGCAGAGAAAAAATGAGTGCCACAGAGAGTTGTCATATGAAAATGAGAGGAGCAAAAGTAAATTAAAACTCGGGGAAAAAAAAAGAAAATAGCCTAGGTATGTAACTAATTTGTAGAACTCCATGCCAAAATGCAGCACTAAAGCCCTGTGATTTAAAAAAAGCCCAGGATTAAGTAATAGAAATTTGAATCTGGAAAGAAAGCCATCCTGTTAGGATTTCAGCAATGAAGCATTCATTAACAGACTTTCTGAAATATTTCCTACAATCTGTACTGGCCACTGCCAGAATGTAGAGCAAGACAGCTCACTGGTGTCCCTGGAAAAGGCTTTGAAGGGTGGAAAGCCTCACATACACAAAAGACAGGTTCAGTGCAGCCTCTACCTTTTAAAAGGCTGACAGCACTGAAGTACCCATGTGACAATACCCAGGAGTTTCATCTTTCCATTTTTCCATAATAATAAATCAAGTGGTGATACAATTTATTCTCCTATGCCTTTTGAATTCCAGCTGGTAGAATTATACCCAGTTAGCATAAAAACAATACATTATTACTGCCAAGTGCTATTTATCATTTCAGATGTTAAATTCTTAGTGGTGTTAATTATTTATATGGCAAAGGCAACTCAACTATTAAAATGTAAAGTAAGGATGCAAAGTGTCCTTTGATGTATATCCTTTGACATACAGAAGTGTCATAGATCTTCCAGCTGGGTATTTTTCCAGTTTAAACCCATCAAGTTATATGAACTTATCAGAAGTGCTTTGTGCTGCTCAGTTTAAGAAAGCCACCTATTCACTAGGCAACACAACGTGCTTTGCAACAAGATCAGATAGTTGCAATTCACAGAAAGCATCTTGCATGACCAGACTCCAAAGTCCTGGTTTTGGAGCTGACTTTGCAGCAGATAAGAATAGCTGCCAACTGAGGTACAAGCTTTTGCAGGGAAGAGCACACTGCTTGCAAGTATAGTAAACACACACAAAGCATTTTCCATCAAGATGACAAAGCATCAAAGTTTTCTTCACAGACAGAGGAATGGCATTGCTTTAATTAGAAACTACTGGTTACATAAAGTATTTGATATTCTAAACCATGACAGAAGCTATAAAAAATGAGAATCAGTCTGGCTCGTACATTAAGCCAGGTGTCTTTTTAAAGTTTAAATAATTCTAAAGGATGCTACTCTCTCTAAATAAGCAGAAGTATAATCAGGCAAAAAAGTCTTCCTAGACATTAATATTTAGCTTTACCAGCAATTATAATCTAGTATAACATTTTTAAAACTAGAAACTGGGGAGAGGAGAAGGCAAGACAGGGAAGAACCCTAAATTTATGCAAAAGCTGGGAAAAGTATTACTTTATTACCTTATATTTATTTATAACTTATATTATTACATTATACTTGTGTAAGTTTAGATGACTTTTTTTTTTTTTTAAATTTAACTTTCAAATTCCCTTTTATTTTCTGGTTAGAAATAACTACAGAGTCAAAAATATTTGAGTTGACTCTAGATCAGGGGTGAATAAAAGTACCTGAGAATCCTAACAAAATCTAGTGTTTGCACTGCACAATATAACTCAGCAGGTTTCATGGAATTAAATGTATCAGTAAATAGGTTGATCATGAACTACCTTATCCTACCAAGAATGTTATTTCACAAATTTAGTTAGATGTAGAACTTAGTTAGATGCAAGAGTTCAGCTGTAGAGTCATTGCAACATGATGACTGTACATTCCCTTTATGTATTGTGTCTGATTCTTCTGTATTAGACATTTTACATATATTATACAAAGCAGATCCTTATATTATGTCATTTAACAGATGCCAAAAACACTGTGAGTAGTTTGGAGCCACGATTTCAGCTTAAAAGTGGCACCAGCAGTTGAGTTTGGAGAAAATGTACTCTTTTTTACCTGAAGGCAGGGAATAAAATTTTCTCAGACTGATGCCACAGGGTGGGAGTTTTTTTGTAGGTTTTCTGGGTTGGTTGGTTGGTTGTTTTTTTTCAGTCGGGTCACAGTTATGAGACAACTGAGGCAATAAAAACCAGTTAAAGACAATAAAGGTTTTCACAAGAAAAGATTTCAAAACAGTACTGAGAGCTCAGGGAATTTGAATCGCTACATCCTGGGGTAAAACGTAAAATTTTCAGAGATTGCATAGGCAGTGTATCTACAGAGGTATAGGTTTTCCTTGCCAAAAGAACACACACAGCAGCATTGCACAAAGATCTTGAACGGTATTCCCCTTTTTGACGAGATGGTGAGTTATCTCATAGCCTTCAATAAGTGAGACAGTACACCTAAAGAACAAATAACTGCTCCCCTTCATTATGAGTAATAAATGGAACTCCTTAAGCATTTTTTTAAAAAAACTCATTTTCAAACCACTGCATATGTATGTAGTTGAGCATTTAAGTTCTTTTTGCCTTATTTTTATTCCTTTGGGAATAATACTGCACCCCAGTATTTCCACTGAGGCACCAACCCCAAATTAATTTCAAAATCATTGGGGGTGCAGGGGCATGAGTGGGGGGGGGGGTGCTAAAATTCTTCATTTTTTCATTTTGAAGGTTTTTTTGTTGATGTTGGGCTTTGGAGAGTAGGTGTGTTTAGGGGTTTTATTAGGTTTGGGGTTTTGTTTCTTTGTCTTTAAAAAGGTTCTGCAGGAGCATGAGTCTCTTGCTATGTCAGGTTATCCATTATGACTTTTAATTATTTTCTAAAGACTTTCCTTCAGGTTAACATTCCTCAACCTGTTGCAAAATTGATGATTTTTGTCCCTAGCTAAATAACTTCTATTCAAGTTTTGATCGGTGTCTGGGTTTTATTTGTGTGTTTTAACATGGCACTGGTATGAATGTTTGATCCACATGATATTATAATGCTCTGTTAACAATTCTTCATCCTCAAAAACATTCACACATCCAATGTATATGTTATGCCCTGTATGCAACTAATCTCTGGCATCAACTACAGATCATCTAATACTAAATAAAATAATAATACTAAAATCACTGAAGAGATTATGAGATCCCTTTATGCTCCAAGACTAATTAGAAAGTTTTTAAACTGGTAGATGCATCTCTCTTATTATTTCATTTTACATTGAACAAGAAAGAGTAATGAAGAATTATCTCAAAAGCCCTGAATTGCATTGATCACAACTATTTTATCAAGCAGTATGCAATATTGCATTTTACATAGTCTCTGTTATGGTGGGCCTGAGCTGCTTGGTGGGCCTGAAAATAACTGCAATAATGGTTTCCTCAAGTCTCTTTTGGGTTTTTCTTGAAAGCACCAAAACCACGTCAAAGAAGAATTCTTTGCTCAACTGAGTGCAGGGATCATTAGGATGACACTAAAAAGATAGAAATCATTAACTTTCTAACATGTATCTGAGTATGTGCACAGCATGAGTCTCATATAAAAGAAAAATAAAAGTCTCTATTTATGTACCAAAGTACCTTTAAGAAACTAACACAGTATGTTTTTCTTCTTTCTTCTCAAAAGGAGAAGAAAAAAAAAGTTCAACAATATTTGCCACAGGAAGAATTTGAGATATAGAAAAAAAATTAATTAAAAATGTTGCTGCTCTCTTCCAGTGCTTTTGAGAAAATGATATCCTCTAAAACACTAGATGAATTATTTTTGAGCTCAAAACCAATTACATTATGTTCTGTTTGTACTGTATCACTGTAACTTGCCTGAAGCATGCAAAATGTGAACACTGATCACTTACACAAATTTCCAGCATATACTTTTTTATGTGTATGTTATTTTACAACAAAATGAAGGAACAAACTCCAAAAAGTAGGCTATACACACATAAAAACCAAATAAATTTATATGTATACACACACACACGTATATAGATGGGAAGAGTGAGAGAGAGAGATGGATGGAAACCAGACATCCCTACCTAACAGAACAGAAATGTGATATTTTGGGATGCAACCACGTATGAAAAAATATTCAGATATTTTAAAGGTCCTTCCAATATTTTTAGCATGACACTGTTATTATAGTATAATATATTCTAGTATAATTAGTATATTATAGTATAGAGTATATTATAGTATCATATATAATACTATTATTATAAGTATTATTTTCTCACACCAGAGACTAAAATGAAAGATGACATAATTCCCAAATATCTTGTATTTTTGTATGTGAGGGACCTATCAGTAACATTTGGTATGAGATATCCTAAATTATAACTTTCTAACATGATCTCAGACCCCAAAAGATAAAAGTATTTCATAACAGCTAAGCTAAAAGTGTAATCTCTGTGTGGTCCACTGATCTCCAATACTTCTACCAGAGCAGCCCATACAACTTGTAGCAAGTGCAGGGAAGGGGTGAACCCAAGAACTCCTCTGCTCACATCATAGAGGTTCTGTGCACATGCAGTACAGCAGACTCAGAATGAACAGGAGATCCAATTTCTCCCTTGAAGAAGCCGAGAGGAGTGAGCTATAGAAATTGTTTAAACACTGTTTTGGGGAAATCCCCCCCAAATTTTTCATGTTAGGAGCAGACTATTGTGAGCAGAGTAATTGTCCAGCTCACCACTACATTCTGAAATGCCCATGAACAAACTGGCTGCTAGCAAGACCTACAAGCTAGATCAAATCCTGCTCTGAACAAATCCTAATATACCAGAGTCAAAAAGCTTTTATCAGAAAAGTGAAAACAAATACACCAATTTCCAAAACTAGAAACATTTCTAAATGAAAACATCAAAACCAACACATTCAGTTATGAGTGTAAGAAGGTTTTCTTAAAAAAATACATGCTCATCAAAACACAAAAAACCCCAAACCCTCCAAGAGTTCCAAAAAGGCTCTGACATGAGACCTTAACTGTGTTTAATGAACACTGATGAATATATCTTCTATTAGTTGGTCTAAGAGTTTTCTTTAAAACCTATTTGTACATTTTCCCAGGTGCAATCTTCACAGTTCAAATGTGCACAGAACTAATTTGAAGTAATGTGTTTAATGTTTCCACTCCTAATTTTATAGTTCCTTATCTGTTCTTCCATGAGAGCCATTCCTTATAAGGCATAGCTTTCCATTCTATGATCTAGTTCTCCAAGATTTTATTCCCAAGATGCAATGAGAAGAGTTTCATGGTATGTTTGATGGGGAAATTTAGGTATATGGATGGATGGAGTAGGATAATAGCATACTTTAGGTGTTCAGGATTTCTCATCTTCATATCTTCAGGACTTCAGCTTCATATCTGGAATTTATTAGTTAATTTATTAACTAATAAATTCCAGATATATAGTTTTGTAGCTGACTAAGCCACTGGTCTCAAGTTTTCAAAAGTTCTAAAGTTCACCTGCCTTATTATGGATGTAGGCAGTAGACTACCTTCATCCAAATAACACTGAGTGGACAACAAAAGACCATCCACTGTAGAGGAAAACATTTTGTTCTTAACAAAAATAAATTTACTCAGATAATGAAAGTAGGGTTATGGAGGATTATTTTATGACTTATTGTTAATTTCTGCAGTTAGAAATTCCAGAACTTTAGGACATATAAAGATGGGCTTGGATCTTTCCCCGCTCCTTCATACAGTAAAAAACATTTAAAGGTGTGAAGAACTTAAATACATTACTTTTTTCTACTTATTTGGAGCTTGTGAGTCTTTTTTCCTTCATCTGATGTTGAACAGCATATATAAGTTTGAAACTTTAAGAGTACTAATGTAAAATCCTCTGTCCTTAATTTTAAGAAACTAAAATAAATTTCATATCAATAGCTGTGCTTATAATTACAAAATAATTCATCCTACTCTGTTTAATTTTCTCATTAAATAATGCATTAAAAATAATTAAAAACTACAGTTTGCCTAGCAGGGGACAGACCTCTGCAGAGCACAGTTAAATTGTTTTTGCAGGCAGGGACAAAGACTGGTACTCCTACTTATAAAATACTCCAAAGGAAAAATATTTTCTATTTCTGAGTTCAACAAATGATCTTCAGAAAAATGTGTCACTGTGACACTGAAAGCGCATATTTAAAAAGAAAGAAATAATGCATGACTCTGACATGTATTTGTATACTCTCGAATGCTAGTAACAATCAAAGCAAGTTACCACTGTTTTCTCATTATTTAAAATTAAGTTACATTGTTTAACTGATTTGTTATTAAGTCTATGTAGGTAGGGGAAATTATCTCAAAACAAAAAAAAAAAAAAAAAAAATCAGCTGACTCCAGGATAATATCCTTCAGCTCCTGAGTGCCACAGGTAGATAGTCAGACATAGTGACTGTTATCATCATCCAACACAGCCTCACAAAAAGCAACTAGAGTTTTGTTCACATGACACTTAACATCTTAATTTTCACATTACCGAAAAGAAAACAAATACAGGGAAATAGGAGAACAATTTGTTTGGTTACTAAAATGGTTTGGATGGCAGAGGGTGAAATGACAAACAGTGAGATAATGGTGCTTTCTGAGCTACAGGAGATATTGTTCTGTAAAATGATCTCTGGCAGTTTTCATCTGTGAATTTCTTGTAGTTTTTTTTTTTTTTTTTTCAAATCTGTCCCTGAAAAAAATGGGTTTTAAAAAAAAAAAAAAAAAAAAAAAAAATTTAAATCAAAACAACAAAAAACCCCGAAAATAAAAAAAGTAACCAACAATCCAAGAAAAAAAACCCAAAGAAACAAAACCAAAAAACCAACCAACCAACCCACCCCCAAACCAAAATCCACATAAGATATTTATCTACATTGTCAGTTAAAATTCACCACATTGCACCCATAGTCATTTTTTGGCTTTGGAATTGTGAAATCTATTCCGACCAAAACTCTATAACTCTCCATAAAACATTCCATAAAACATTCCTGAGTATGTGTTCTCTACTGCACTGTGACCATCAAAGCAACTAAGGATTAGAATAATCCTTGTAAAATGATAGCTGATGGGACAAGACAGTAAGGAGATTAAATAATGCAGAAATAATTCAGAGAAAAAAAAAACCTTAAAAATACTAACATCCCACTTTTGTCATTATGAAAATATTTTTCTTTCAAACACAAACCAGAGAGTATAGTTTCATCATGCCTATGTATTTATTTTCACTCTGTAGAGCACCCAACTGTCTCAACTGTGCAGAGCCAAAAATGTGGACCCCCAGTTTTTGAAAGGAGCCCATGAAGTCAAACTCCACACTGTACATAAACTATTGCTGTATTGATTTTTGCCATTCCTACTGAAATTGTTCTATTTCCCAAGAAAATATTTAATATGTATGGATTTAAAAATAAATACATACATATATATGTCTTCAAATGCCCATTAAAATACATGGAGTAATCACATTAATATTCTGAGAGTAGAAGAGTATGTGTCTAAGCATGGACTTTTGAAAACAGATTATTTGCATAAATGCTTCAAAACTAACTGTACTTATCCCATGACTGCACTAATATAATACATTTGATTTATTACTTGTGTTACAGTTTACCAGGTAAAAATCCAACTGTGCCTAGCACTGTACAAAGAGAAGATGAAACTTGCTGATATCTGTAACATAAACCTCATAATCTAATAAATCATAGACATTGAATAATGAATGTGACTGCAAGAAACAAGTAATGAAAAATTATGTGTGCATTAGTACAAACTTGAATTTACATATACAGTAGAATTATTCATACACAGCTTACAGTATACAAATTTAAATATGGAAATAAACAAACATAATTACTAAGCAGACTTTAACAACAGCCCCTGAAATTTCCACACTCTTTGACATCAGCCAGTTGTCTTCCATGCAGCAGGCAGGCTCTGCCACAGGGTCTTCCAGGAAGAGAATCCCAGGGAAGTGGGGAATGATCATAGATTTGTGTTAGCAGTGCTGAAATACCTGGCAGGTATTCATGCACAACTTCATTTAAAATGTGATAATGTTCCAAATAAAATTTAAATTAATTACCTGAAAGCTAGTTTTACTGCCACTGAAATCCAGTTACCACCATTAGATTCACAGCCAGGCACAGTAACTGGAAGCAAGGTGATAAACTGAGAGCACTTCCACAAGCAGGGTGATTTACTCAGAACTACAAAAGGACTAGAAGTGTATATTTGATGGATGAAGAAATGATCCAATAGCAAAAAAACCTAGGTGGGGTGTCAAGATCACAAGTGTTCAGCTACAGATTTCAATGGATATGAAGCTTTTTGGTAGAGGCACAGAGCTTGTAGCTCCAAGTTTGAGAAATGACATGTGTTCCAACTCACCATTTTATGTGTCTTAAATGGGGCAGAAAAGCTATTCTGGTTTGGGCAGGATAGTTCTTTTGCAGTAGCCAGGAGGGGATGTGGCTACTAGGACACAGAGGTTTTTCTACACCTCCCTCAGGTAGTTGCTGAGGATGGAAAGAAAAGGACTGCTTCAGAGGAGAAGGTTCCTGCAAGTTGAGAAAATGTGCTGGGGGAAGGTGTCCAGTATTATTTATTGTCACGTGTTTTCCTTGTGAAATGTTTATTTTCTCATGCCTTTTGTCATTAGTCTTTTTTGTTGTTACTGTTTGTTCTCTTAACTCATTGCTATTCCCAGTAAATTTTTCTTATCTCAACCCATGGGTTTTGCCTTTTTTGCCAACTGGAGAAGTGGGAGAGGAATCTGCCTGTGGTTTTAGAGGGAACAATAAATTCAAGAATACCATTCCTAACCCACCACAGTAATAAAGTTCAGAAAACACTGGAATGCTGGGGAAATGCAAAGCATTAACAGAAGCCACACAGACACAAAGGACAGCTTAAGGGAATGCCACAGATCTTTAGATAAAGAGGGACAGAGTTGAGAAACAGAGATGCTGATTTTTGCATTTTTTCTTCTACCCTTTCTTGGAGTCAGCGGAACTGTTACTGCATTTCTGGAGAAAGTCTTCATGCACTTGGCCTGTTCTGTAAAAGCTTATCTAGTTCTATGCAATTCCCACTTAATACATCAGAGATATGTGAAGGAAGGAGAACAGAATCGTTCCTACTGTTGTAATCTAGAGCTAACATGGCCTTGCCAGAGAGATACAGCTTTTCTCTGAACTATTTCTGCTCAGCATTTTAACCTCTATATACTTCTCAGAGGATCAATTATAATTTATAAAAAATTACTGTAGGCTACCATTCCAGTCTCTCATATGTCTGTGTCTCCATCTAGTATTCCTGCAACTTCATTATTAACTATAAACTATTTATTAACCTTTTTTAACATTTATCACCTTAAAAACTTCTGCTCACACTTCCAAACCCTCAGTGAAGTACAGTCCTCTGAAGCATTACTTTGACTTTCTTCAGTGACTCAGGCACTTGATAATTAGCAATATCCCTACCAAGATTGATCACCTAGAGTCTAATTAAATACTCAGTGTGAACATTTCCTGATTAAATTCAATTGCATTATGCAAAATTAACACCAAACCCAGACACCTATTCTTTGCTTCAGGAATCTGTGCCAGTACTCTGTTTTGCACCTTTATTTCATTCCAGTTTCAGTTTTCAACATTTTTTATTATAAAAATATTACTATTTTTCATAACTCTAATGCATAAAATATAGAAATGCTATTCTTCTGCAGCACAAAATAACAAATAAGAAAGAATAACAGCTGAACATGAGAACACTCCCTCCTCCAAAATCAGTGAGACTTAGCAGGATCACTGGCAGATTTCCCTCTGATTCAGGGGGACACCAGACTGTCACTCTCAACTGCTTAAAGCACGGACTATGGCATAAATTGATATTCCACACAACTGAAATAATATGAAAGAAAAAAAGCCAACACACACTGATTTTTTTTTTGTACCATTGCACAACAGTGCTGTCCATTGTGGCGCCTTAAAAAGTATCATTAAATCCAGAATTTAATTTCTTTTTCCAGAAAGCCTAATCAGAAGGCTCTTCAGAAAGTAAGAACTTTTGAAATTTGGAGATACTGTCCCAGTGAACTATGTCACAACAATGTCCTTGTGAAATACGTAGATACAATGCTTTGAAAATTAAAGACCTAAAACCATGAAGAAAAATAAAGGCTAGAAAGCTCACAGTTCATACAATTCATATAGAAATATTCAGAAAAGGAGCGAGGTAGTGATTTTTTGCAGTTCTAAACAAATAAGTGATTTTTTGAAGTTCTAGTGAAATTCAATTACTTTATTAAGATATTTCTCTTCTGGTTTTTTTTTTTTTTTTTTTTTTTTCTGGATTTAGAGCCAGACACACTTATTTTAGGAGCTAGCAAATAAAGCATTGATTTTTCTAGAATCAAGTCGGCATCCTCCACTTTCACAACCTTTCTTCCAAATTCAGTTCACACCACTCCTCCCAGGATCCTCACATATCATGAAGTAATCTTCACTTCCAGCTTAATTTTGTTGACATAAAAGAGAAATTAATGTCTGAATGCAGCATGGCATCTAGACATCTTTATACTGAAAATATCTTAATTTATACTTCAGGAACACTTGATCAAGTTTTCAAAAAATAGTCTTGAAACTTTTTTAAAAAAAAAGGCAAGAACCTACAAACAGACAAAAAGAATCAAACCCAAAGAAGGTAAAACCACCAAAAAATCTTGTTACACCTAAGTGATCATTATTCTATCTAAATAATGCAAGCAGAGCTATATATTATAATGGGAAACATAGGAAAATAATATATTTATCATCTCAACTGAAAGAAACAATATAAATGTTCATATAAATGTTTTATCAGCCAGAAAAGTGAATTTAGAGAATAACTGAGTAGGAGCTAAATTCATTATTGTTGCAAATGACCATTACAAAACCTTTTGCCAACACTATTAAATGGTTTTCACTGTATGTATTACAGTAAAGTGAAAGATGAATTTGAAAGGCCTTTTCAATTTGGTAGACAACAAATTTTCATAACTTAATCTCTGGATAGACTAGAACAAAGAAAGATTCCTATCTATAAATACAACTATGTTAAAACCTTCTTTCATGCTAATTTTACAACACAACTATAATATAGCAAACAGAACATTAAAAGGATTAATAATCACGTGTAATGATAACTTCACCACCAACCATCAAAAAAAGATGAAGCAAACAGCAAAAAGAAATATCAAAGATTTAATAATTATCATAAGATCCCTAACACATGAAAAGTGGACGTCAAAACCAGCCAGGTCTGCTGGTGTCTTAGTTACAGAGAGAGGAAGCGGAGTTTTTTAGCACTGAGTGGGGGTCACCACAATGTTTATTCAACACCACCAAGGTCATTGCTGGGATGATGGTTTCAGCAGGAAACAGCAGGCGTTGGAAACCAGGAGTTTGCCGTCTCTGCCAGGCACAGGAGACAGTGCCCTTAAAACCCCTGCTGAACTTCTGCTGCCCACCAGCCACCCCCCTTCCCTTTTGTATACTTTTGCTATTAATAGTGTTGTTGTCAGCATGCTTTTAGTAAAGTGTTATTTCAACTCATAATCTCATTTATTGTCCCTTCCTTACCAAAAGGGGCAGAGGAAAGGGTGTGGCTTCCTTGTAGTTTAATTTTCCTGATGGTGCTAAAACCAACACAAATGTTTACGGTTTAAGGTTTGTATACTACCCAAACTAGTTTCATTCTTTTGAAGTTCACTGCTTTTTCCTGTTTTACAATGTATCACATGAGATATTCTTTTCCCATTCATGAAAGTTAGGAAATACTTTATAGCAAATAAATCTGAATGAAGGGGAACTGTATACCTGCCTATGACTGCAAAGCGAGTGTTTTAAGAGAATACCATTAAAAACCCCTTAATATTAAAATGGCAAATTTACCTTATTTGACTAGCAGAATATTCAGAGTAGCTCAATGAAGGTATTTTCAAGAATGCCTATCAGTGGTTTCTGCACAAAATTTTGTGCTTGTCAAGGAGAAACAGAACCTTTCAGCTACATTTATGCTTGCTTAGGTCCCAAGGGCATTTTTAGGCCTCCCTAATTAAGGCAATGCTTTACCAGTGCTCCTGCAGTTGCAGGTAATTGGCAATCACTAACAGCAGGGTTCTGATGAGGATTTACTTTGTTAAAGTAGAAAAAAAAATAACCAAACAAAAACAAGAAGAGAAATCTGTTTTCTTCTTTTATTTATCTAAGGCTAAGCCTCCAAATAACAGTAATGAATTTCAATTTAGCTTAGATTCTACTAGGTGAGCTATTTTATCCGTCAGTTACATGAAAAATTCAATGACCCGAGCCATCAAACAGGGAATTTTTATAGCTGCAAAATGTTGAATTTTAATAGTAACTGTTAAACTTTAAACAGCAAGATTATGGTTTTTTTACAAATACTGATAATACAGAGACAGAGGGGAAAAAACCACAGGAGATGATTCATTTTTCCTGAAAACACAGAGATATATTAAACATCACATATGAGATAATAACTGCTACATATAATGATGTGGCATAACCCTTCAAGTACCTGTTGCACAAAGTGGGACCCCATCCTCACCACCTGAGTCTTCCAGGCCTCTCCATGAGGAGAACTTTGAGAAACAGTTCAAAGAGGTGAGCTACCAGCAGTGGACGAGGACTGAAGCAAGGACTAATTGGGAGAATTCAACTCACAGAAATCAGGGGGACCCAACGGGCTGAATGAGGGTGCTGAGGAAACTGGCTGATGTTCCTGCAAGGCCCTTCACTGCCATCTTTGAAAAGTCATGGAGATCAGGGAAAGTCCACACCAACTGGAGAAAGACAGCAGTTGCACCCAGCTTCAAAAGAGGGCAAAAAGACAATCCAAGGCTGTGGACAGGTGGATAGGTATGTGAGCAAACGTGGGCTGGATAATTAGACACACAGGACAGTGATTAATGCTCATTCCCTATCTGGAGACCGGTGACAAGTGCTGTACCACAGGGGCCTCTTGTTTCAGTGTCTTTATCAATGACTTGGAGGAGTCAAGAGGTGAGCTATCAAGACATTTTACTGAGATATTACTAGTTATAAATTTGGACTAATTCTCAAATTTTCTGTTTATAATCCATATGTAGATATATACATGTATTTCTGTGTACATACTAACATAAATAGTAGTTATCCTAAAAGCAAATTACCTAATGAAAAGCTTAATTAAATGTTGAATTTATCTCTGATGAAAGACCATTGGACACCTTCTACTGAGGAGCTGGAAAATGTAAGAAAACTCTTTTATACAGTGCTTACAAGGTAAACCTATAAACTGAGATAATATCACTCTTGTTGTAACACAAAGCAAAAACTCATTAAAAAGTATTTATTGCAGCCTTTTTAGAGAAGTTCTTGCACATTTCTACAGGTCATATACAAACACATTCTCCTATTCTTATTTCTATTAATCATACCCTCATGAAAGTTAGGAAAAAAAAAGTTATGCCTATGTTAAGTGTAGGGGCCATTCACTCAGTGAACATAAGTGTCTTATGTGGCCTTTCTAGATTGATCAATACTAATAAATCCAGTTTTGATATGAAGTGTTACCATTTAGTCTGTATATTTGATATGTATTTCTATAGCCATTAAAATGTCTTGAACATTTAAGTAAGCAAAGCACAAGATGAATGATACAGAATTAAAATATTTCTGAAAATTTATCCCTTCATAAATAAATAAATAAAAAAAAAAGAGAGATGACTGAATGCAGTGTTTTCTGGAAATAATTATCCTTGCTTCGCTTGGTAAAAAAATATATACTTTATATAAAATATGCACAGTATCAGTTGGGCACCTAGGTTCTGTATCCATCTTTAACTACAAACATTACTCTTAACAGCTTAGAACAATTAGGCAGATTATTGTGCTGCATCAAATAACAGGCCAAGAAGCAATAAAAATTGAAGTAATTGAAGCCTCTCTCTAATGAGACTTAAATTTACTCCAGAATTCTCTACCCTTTTCCCCTGCAGTGGTGCAGAGAGAGAAGGGAATGGGGGTTATGGTCAGTTCATCACATGTTGTCTCTGCCACCCTTACTACCCTCTCTTCAGTGTGCATCTTTTCAGAGAAGCCACCCCTATAGACCACTTTCACTCTTCTACTCCATTATCAAAACCTTGCCACACAAACCCAACACAGCATTAAAAATACTTTAAGAAGGGAGACTTGTTTCTGAAAAAAGTTCATCTAAAAAGTGAAAACTTTCTTCTGGACCTTCATGGTGGAACAGACAGGCACCTATCAAGTATTAGGAGTTTAAATATTGGCTCTTTCATTTTTATATGAAATTCAAAGTGTAAAGGTCAAGAGAAAATCAAGAAGTATGTTGATAAATTAATGAGAAAATTTAGGGATGAGACAAAGTATTAAAGGACTAGAAGAATGTTGCAAAGCCTTATACTTTATTTTGAAAGACACATGGACCTCCATCTTTGAAGTTATGGACAGGAGTCAAAGTTAAGGAGCTACAATCAAAAACCCCACTCATTATGTGAAAGAAAAAAATCTATAGTAATCTTGATACAGTATCTAGGAACTAAATATAAAAGCAAGGTACCATACATACTGTACTATCAAATGAAGGGACTTGGTAATATTACATAGGAAGTTTGATGAATTGGCCACAGTAGATCTTTTATCAGCTACATGATAAATTAATTATCCTTCCTCTCTTCTTTTTCTTTTAAATTGCAGTACTGCTTAGAGAAGCTAATTACGTTAGAGTGATTATGATAACTGCTACACAGACATAAAAAACTACACTATTTTTTGATGTTTGCAAATTAACACAACAGGAAAGAGAGATTACAATGAAATATCTCTCTATCAACTGGTTAAACAGAGATATGTGGCTGATGGCCACATATTAAAAACATACCTTTCTAACCAATGACACCATTCTGTGTAGGTTTATGGAAAGAGTGCTAAAACATAGCCAAAATCATAGAATACTGTGTATAATTACACCTCTTCAACAGATATGTTAAAGAGTATGTGAACAAAAGAGACACTGTTGATTAGATCTTGCTGACCAGAATGGAAGTTTTATGTGGTCTGAATCTAGTAATGCTGACTTTTTAAAAATAGAACACAGATAAGACACTGTAAAAGAAATGCAGTAATTCTGTCACTTATTGTGAGAGACTGTCACGTTATGTAAAGATTTTAATAACTGGATCATAACACTTATGAAGAAGGGGAATATGTATAATTCTTTCCCTATGCTCACTGCTTAAGCTGAAACTCCTTGTTCTGGACACTTGTTTAATGAACATCCTTTGTATAGCAATGATGATCTGGCAAAAGTGTCTGCTAGCATTCCAATACTTAAAGGGAGCTTATGAAAAGGAAGGTGAGTGACAATTTACACATGCAAATAGTGATAGGACAGTAGGGAACAGTTTTA
This sequence comes from Pyrgilauda ruficollis, assembly GCF_017590135.1. Lineage (NCBI taxonomy): Eukaryota > Metazoa > Chordata > Aves > Passeriformes > Passeridae > Pyrgilauda > Pyrgilauda ruficollis. The sequence goes on from NW_024508100.1 coordinate 23,507,232, forward strand.
AACTAAAAGAGGTGAGATTTAGATTAGATGGTAGGGAAAAAAATCTTACTGTGAATGAAGCACTGGACAGCATTTCACGGAGAATTTGTGGATGTCCCATCCCTGGAAGTGTCCAAAGCCAGGTTGAAAGGGGCCTGAGCAAACAGATCCAATGAGCACTAATCCTTGCCATTAGTGAAGGGCTTGGAATTATATTATCTTTAAGGTCCCTTCCAACCCAAGCCTTTCTACTGGTCTGTCAAAATCAGGTTCAGTTAGCATACTCTGCTCTAAGTTCAGGGCATCCTGAAAAGGCATCATAGGTAATTTACAAGCAGCACCTAAACTTACAAAATACAAATTCACAATATCCATCCAGTGTGCATCCACTATTATAGTTTGCTATTTTACAAGTGACACTTTTGTACATCCCAGATGTGGATACTCTGAATTGCTAACATGTCGACATGTCATCCCCAAAAAAGCAATGCTGTTATCCTAACAAAAAAGTCTATGTTGTCAGAAACTAGTATGACAGCTTATGGTACTTGAATTTTTATGAAGATGAATTTATTTTAAACAGTACTATAGAAATCCTACTGTAACTAACAAAAAGAAGTCCTTTGGAAGGGATTTTAAGTACCAGTGGCTGTGCCTACTCCTTTGAAAATTATTCCATGAACAACCAAGAATTTTAAGCAGTAAAGTTTTGTTTGGATATGCATTATTCAACTATCAAAAAAGCCCCCAAAAGACTACAAACATCAATTTAAAACCAAAATCAATAGTAACATGGTACTTATGATAATCTACTCATTATCCAGAAAAATGAAGCACTAAGGCTAACCTCATGACTAATTGCATTTTTGCACTGCACAATGCTTTTTGCCAAATCTCCCCTTACCACAGCTAAACTGGACAATTGGAATGCAAATTGAATTATCAACTTACAAAAGCTGTACAAGAAAGCATTACACAAAACAAATCAATATGTGTGAAATGAGAGAAAACAACTTCACCCCTGAGGAAGAGCCATCCTAAAGTAGAAGGTGAAGTAGTGCAGAGTCATAGCTGCTATTTCTTACATTCCTCTACAGTGTGGGTAAATTAGCATGCTTAGATATGGTCTGGTCTCCTCAGTTTAGCCTCAATCCCCTTAAGGCCAGAGAAATGACAAGCACTTGCTGTATCAAAGGAATAGGATACGAATGGGATCAGAGCTATCTGTGGAAGTCTACATCCTTTGCTGTGGTCATTTCGAGAACAATATCTTAAATCCTCTAGCCTTCATTATTCAAAACCATGCATCTATTAATATATAAAGAGTTCTTTAATGCAAGTGACTATTTTAAAATACTAGTCACCATAAATCACAATCTAGCATACTTTTACATAACTGTAATCATATTCTAAGTTTCAGACCCCATGAAGCATTTATGATTTTTTAAGTATGAATGTATGCAAGCCATATGTATTAATTTTCAATGCAGTTAGAAAACTTCTACTGCTCTACAGTACAGTAGAACTTTTTTTAAAACAAATACTGGGGCCAGTGCAACACACAGAATAAATGACAGATAAATGCACTGTGAAGTCAAATACTGCTATGAATTATATTTGTATTGCTTCTGTCATGTACAATTACATAAACTAAATTACATAAACTAACAATAAGCAAACATTTGGGTAAGACCAAGGATATTTGACATATTTATTAACAGAAAAGGTTTACAGGTTTTCAGAGAGCAATTATTTAAAAACAAAAAAGTACTTTTCAAACCACTCACAGATAAAATGTGTGAGATTGTGCCAGAAAAATGAAGCTGCAAAAGTGGATATCACTTTTGATGTATTACAAATAATGATGCTTATGTTTGGCTATTTTCTATGAGTTATTATAGAGTAGAATCAAAAATATCTATTGCAACCAAATAGTTCTTTCTGTGAAATGGAGGTATAAGAAATCCTACTCTGAAGTCTTTGACTTGGGAGTTCTACAACTGGGATCTGAGTACCTTGGTTTGTCAAAGTCCTTTTGGGCTTTTTAATTGTCAGAAAAAAAAATCATAAGTAAAATTGTCATTCTGTGCAGTTTAATAGCAAGCCTTTACTCTCATTCTTGATTCTATGATGCAAAATTTCTTCTGCAAACACAAGGGTAGATTATTTTTTAACTTGATAATAAGATATAACACTTGTTTTAATAAATAAGTCTGAATTTCCTGCATACACAATTTCTCTTTTGCCCATGACAATTTTTCTTCAAGCATGGGCAAATGCATACTATCAGTGAAAGTCTTCAGATGTGGAAAATACAGATCTCCATTCCTCTTTGCATAGGCTTGCATAACCTTTGAAAATTGTATGACCCACCTGTATCCCATCTATTCTCACTCTGAACTTGCTAAATAGCATTTATTGCATTATTTTTAGAAGAGATCTGATATGGTGCACACAGACAACTGTAAACAGCCTTTGCTTGGATTGCTAGAATGGATGTTCTTACTACATTCAAAACCAATATCCAATAACCTAAGTGCAAGGACTGACTAATAGTTTTCCCATTATTTTTAACACTGTCAAATTAAAAAAAAAAATAGATTCTGTGTTTTTCCCTATAATAAAAAAAAAAAAATCAAGTTTTTACTCTGATATTAACAGGTGACTAACAGCTTCCTTTTCTTAACAGAGAAAAAACATCTTTGTTTTTGTCTAGATCAAGCTCTTGATAGAGCAGGACAAAGTTGATAGGTGCTCTTCATTCTAAATTCACACATCTCAAATTTTACTGCAGAACACTCATAATTTTACAGCCCTTATCTAGCTTGATCCTCATTTTCTGAACTTCTTGAAAGCCTACACAAGCCTTGCAAATTACTCCAATAGTGAATTTAAATTTATGGTTTTAGTTGAGGTGTGAATCTGCTGAAGATTATCTCCAGATCATTCCCACTTATGCTGCTTAATTCTCTAAACATGTGAAAACTAGAGTACTTTCTAATGAAACTAGATGGCCTCTAAATCACTAAAGGGTGGGATACACAATTCAGGACAACAAAAGCATGCTGCCTATTTTACCACTTTCACTCCAAAACTTTTAAATTTCTGAAGCAGATCAGAAAGATTAATCACTTTTCACTAACAAGAAAATGAATCCTAAAAAGAGCCCTTCTCACAAGTATTTTGATATCTACTATCTATCTTCTGATATAGAACAGGGAAACAAGCCAAGTAGGTTGAACAGAAAACAAGAAAGGCAGCCACATACCCAGATGCTGCAGAAAAGCAGAGTTTTTTAGTTCACCATCTGGAGTCTACTGCTGCCAAGCACATCTTGGGAGTAGCCAATGGTACTGAATCCATTGCTGAGGCACATTACCTAAGATGGCACAGGATTACACAAAGATACTTCTCTAGTACCAGCAAGAAAGACTAACTGAAATTACATGTGTCAATCCAGTCTGAAGAAAACAGTCAGAAAAGAACTTTCCATATGCAAAATTGCAGCTTTAAAATTTGGGCAAAGCTTTCAAAAAATGAAATAACACGTGGGAGAACAATGGAATATTTTTGACAGCATTGTTTTTTTATGTTTTTCTTTTGGAATATTTGCTTTCTTTTCAAGTATGTTCCATATACATTATCAATACACAGCTTTGATATGTGGTCACATACCAGATGCAAATATTTTAAACTATAAAGGGATACAAATAAAACAGAGGAAAATTATACCATAGCGTCTATAGTCTATTCTCTTTCACTATTGCAATTCTAGTTTACATGAGCACTAATTTGTATGAATTGATTCAATCATCAAAAGCAATTAAATTACTACATAATTCATGCAGTCACCAGGTTATTCCATTAGTTTTAATTCTACTAAGCTCAATATCATATTCATAAAATTCTTGGATTTCTCAAGCATAATAAGTATGAAAATAATTTAGATGTGACTATCAGAGAACTGTAAAAAGCTGCTTTGTGAGCCTTAAGACATTATCTGCAGAGAGACACGTGCAAACAGTAAGATTCTGTTTCAATTCTATTTTCTTACACTCTAAACTTTTTTAGTTGCTGACTTAAAACAGGATTATACAACTACAAGAGATACCCCTACTCATAAAGCTCAGTCCCTTGACCTTCACTAAGCAGTAACATTCCCTCAGTAAGGTCTCTGATTTTTTATCATCCTCTCAGTTGCAGACACTGGCTTTATCCAAGAACATCCAGAGAAGTGTAGCATCATGAATATTCACACACATGCTGTGGGAATATTGATAGAAAGGCATCGTGGAAAATCACATCTACACTGCAGTGTAGTTAGCAAGTAAGTAAGTAAATAAAAAATATTGTTCTTGGCAGTAGAAACTGTTAATATTTTTCTAAATTGTAAATTACAAGATCCTTGTCATAAGGGGCAATATGTGTTTATTCCTTCAAAGGGCAGACAGACTTTGATTTAGACAGGAATTGATTGTTAGAGTCTGTGAAGAATCAAGACTGCTTCTCCAGTATAACGTGTACTGCAATGTGCAGGTTATGGGATGTAATAGGAACATCCCATTTCTAGATTGCGGTTGGCCCACGTTCTGCTGGTCCTGGACAGTTCCTGACTGCATCACCATGTCTTGTCAGATATTATCAGTGGGTGAATGCCAAGCCTCCACTCACCCTCTTCCCCAGTTCCTGTCTGATCAATGAAAGAAACAGATACAGATAATTTTGTGAGTGCCCAGCTCAGACTCCTTTAATACCTCTCATTTATGGTGATCTGTAGTTAAGCCCTTGCCAAACAAAAAAGGCTTTCCAACAGTGCAGGTCTGTGCATTGGTGTGATATGGCTAATGTATTCAAAGTGTTATTTTCTGTAGTGGATTTTGATGTTGAATGCAGTTAAATATGCACATTAAACAAAATTTCCCAGTCCAGCATACACACTGAAAGTGATGTAAATTAATTATACCTCTTTTACCAAAAGTTATTTGGGTTTCAAATTGCTTTTAGTTTTCTAGACTATAGAATGCATTGCAACAAAATTTACCCCCAAAATGGCAATGGTCTCTAACTTGTCATTTTCAGAGATGATTCCTTCTTCCAAACAAGTTCTGAAAATTAAGGTGGTAGTTATGGTGGTTGGGAAATTTACCACTTACAGGCTCTAAGCATATTTTCTGAGTGTTATATATACAAGCCTGCATCAGACCAACATGATTACATCTATTTTCAACAGCTTGTGTTACAAAGAACCTTTACAGTATTTTCATATGTTGTGTCACAATGTACTGGTTTTATCTATCAGCACAACAAAAGGAGCTTCAATATGGGAAGTGTTTGCCAGGTTTCTTTCATATGTTGTGTCACAATGTACTGGTTTTATCTATCAGAGCACAACAAAAGGAGCTTCAATATGGCAAGTGTCTGCCAGGTTTCCAAGTTTCTTCTTCTTTTGATACTGCCCGTAGTCTTTTATTTCTATATAATATCATTTTGAGTGCCACTGTACTCACTATAATCTCTTCATTTCACCAGAAAATTCAAACCTATTTATTTTACCTGATGAAAAACATGTCCTGAATATAAGGCACCAGAAAGTCACTATTTAAATCTTAATTTGATATATTAGTATTAATGCTATTTAGTCACTTCAAATATTTTTGGGTGCTATTTTATATAAATACTTCAGTAACTTGTGAAGTATTAAAAGACCAGTTGCGTTCATTGATGAGAAATTATCACATTTGCTTCAATTCTCATATTTCAACATGGTTTATAATGTAAATATGGTTTCTAATATAATGTTTGAATGTAGTTTCTAATATGTCTTGAAGTTTTGAGATGTCTTGCAGGTAACTCTCTGCAGGTTGACCTCCTCCCCTTATATCAGAAAGATGTATAAATAGATAGAGATATATATATTCAGAAATATATTTCTGATACAAAATGGCTGATAAGGTTTCTCCTTTAAATAGGTCCCAGTAATGGCTCTTCACTAAATTTTCTGTGCAAATTCTGTGAATCACTAGTGATATAGCATAGTAGGTTGTAGAATATTTTTAAGAAAGTTTTTCCTTCCAAGTTGTAGCATTATCCACCTTATCCAGAAAAGAAGTATAAATTTCTGTAAACAAACAAAATGGAAAGAAACTTCTACCTAAAAAAAACCCCAACAAATAACTATGTTCTTTACTTAAATGCTTAAAGAAGAGGAAGGTGTGATGTTGGTTTGAAAAGTTTTCAAAAATTTCTAAGGACCAAAGAGATTAATCAGTTATATATTAAGGGAAAATTTAATCAGCCTTTATTTTTTATATTTTGAATCTCAGCTAAGCTTTATTATTTCCAGTTTTTTTTTTTTTTTTTTGTTTTGTTTTGTTTTGTTTCTGAACTCAGCATGGATATATATGACTGGCCTACAAATGATTCAGAACGTTATGGATGCTCTCATGTATCATGAGAGAACAAAGGGTCAGCACCATCAGTGATGACCCTAGAGCATGCATCCACTGAGGAGAACTTGGTAAGATCTGGTGCTGATATAGCCTACTAGAGAATTAACATATTATGCAAAACTTCTAATAGTGAATTTAGAAAATATAATCAACATTTTCTAAGACATTCAGTACTCCCCCATTAAATGGAAATGTGTGTTTCCATACTCTACTGTCATAACATAATTTTCAAAATAGAACATTCACATCTTCTACCTTTCTGTCAAAGATAGTTTTACACCAGATTAACATGTAATGATTTAAACACACTTCTTTATTTCAATAAGACTGGCAGTACTTTGCTGCAAATGCAGCTAGGAAGCCAAAGCTCATTTCAGTCCTTGATAAATTTTGTCTGTGCTAGGAAGGATGGAACTTGGCTTTTTCTTGTATGTCAGTATCAATTACCAGTGCCATTCAGAAAGGAAAGGACACAGCATTATATGAAGGTTATTAAACTAGAACCTGAGCAAGATTTCTGTTCTTTTCAAGACCTCTTAAAGTAAGCACCATTATTCATTTCAAAGAATGCAAAGATGAGAGATTTACTTTATTCAAACAGATTTCTTTTAAGCTGTAAAAATCTACATTGTATTTGTTCAGGAAAAGATCTTGTAATGAATGCTATGCAGCTCATTAAAACACATTTGTACACAGCAAGCTGGGGAGAAATTAATTTTTTCATAGTTCATTGCTTAGGCTACTTTCTACTGGCATGACTTCCAGTAAATTTTACACAGAAAACATAGGAAAGTCCAACAATATACGTGAACCCAAAATCAGAATATCAGATTTTTCTTGGCTTTTGTGAGCACCCTGAAAAAAAAGACCTAAAAAGATTTTTTTTGTCTTCATAGCTTTACAATTGTAAGCATCTTGATGGTGAGGATTATGAAGAGGACAAATTCAGAAAATGAGTCAGAGGCTTTATGCTAAGATACTCAGAAATTATGTCTTGCAGAATATCTGGGGTTTTTTCCCTGATATGTCATTGCTAATTCCCATTTAGGTGACAGCTAAAAAAATTCTTGGCAAGATGCTGGTTTCAACTCAGTAGTCAAAGGAAAATATCTAACAAAGAGCCAAAATAAATTATTTGAACTCAGTCTGCAAGGCAGCAGCACGTATCAGCTTGTTACTAAAGGGCAGAGGATGCTGTGCTCCATTGCAAAAAGCTTAGAATTTTTGAGGCAATTAATTTACATTTAAAACCAAATTTAGATTCTCTGCTCTTAAATAAGCTCCTTTCAGAAGGGTCGTATATGGCCAGAGACAAGGAGACATATAGATTTGGCTTTTTTTTCTGTGATAAAATTAAGGAATGACCTGGTAGCAGTAAGGAACAGAATCAATGCCATGGTGTATTGAGGTGAGTTAACAGTAAAGATTCACATTCAGCTAAAATAAGTATTTTGGGATTCATGACATAATTATAGTAAGTGCAGCCATAGAACCTGATAAACTTCCATTTCACTCAAGTAACAGAATAGAACTGACCGTATCCAGTCTTCATATGTACCTTGTCACATATAATTGGAGAGACAATGGATGCATTGGCTGATTCAAGTGGACTTCTGGGATTCCCTATAGAGGAACATGAGATAGGACTGCGGTATAATTCTGTCAAAACTACATCATAAGGAATAAATTCACCCACACACTGCCACACTCTCTAAGATGAATAAAGAAAAAAAAAAAAAAAGTCTTACAAAAAAACCCCATAACGGATAGATAATGGTTTCAGACTACAGCTTGGAAGTGTGGTGTTAAGGCTTCTGATAGAGAGAAAAATAGTAAATCCAGATGTTTCAGGAACTTTCATATCAGAAGTGTAAGTGTAGAGGATTTCACTGAAAAAAATTTTATTTAACCTGTGCTGAGCTCTGTCCACAGTTGGATAGCATCAGTGTAGTAGAAAAAGCATGGAGAGCAGCACTGAGCTTGAACTTCTGATTATTGAGCAGGATTTTGTATTTTTCTTGCTCTGTATGGTCTGATTTGAGGAGATAGTGATGTATTCTTCTAGCACTCTCACAGACAGCTTTCTTGGTCTTCATTTTTATATAGAGAAGAAAAGGAAGGTATGGCTGAACAGAATGAAGATGACCTTTTACAGCTGACTGAAGCAAGACTAAAGGATTTTAGTTTCCATGCGCCTATGTATCCACTTAGTAAAGCAAGAAAGGCATTGCGATAAAATAAACATTTTCAGCTCTAGATTGAACACAAAACACTTCTGTAGATTTCATTATTTCCTCTGCAATCTTTTCCATAATGCCATTAACTATGTGCAGCAAATCTGAGAAAACACAATGCCTCCATGTAGTGAACCTAAAACAAGTTGTACAATCTGTTTCAAATCTCTCAAATTTTGTAATATCCCAATTCTTTACCTGCTGGTATTGCTGTCCCTCAGACCTCACTTCTGACTGGTTTGTCTAATACCTGGACCTGGAAGGTGGCCTCTATGCACTCCAGGAGTCTCCTGGATTCCTTACAGCCTGCTGTATTGCTTTCCCAGCAGACATCCAGGTGGCTGAAGCCCCCGATCAGGATGAGAGCTCGTGAGTGTGATGCTTCCTGTGTCTGAAGCAAGAACCTCATGGGGTCAGGCACCCATAGAAGACTCCATCTGAAAAGTGTCCTTTGTTGGTCCTGGCCTTCGTTTTCACCCACATGCCCTTAACCTGTTCACAGCTGTTACTCAGAGGCAGCTCTTCACAGTCTATCCATTCCTTAACACAATTCCAAAACAGCAATAGCTCTACCCCTCCTTCCCAGCCTATCCTTCTGAAAAGCTGGTAGCCCTCACTAGCAGCGTTCTAGTTCTGTAACTCATCCTACCATGTTTCTGTGAGAGCAGTTAGGTCACAGATTTCTAACTGCATCATGTTTTCTAACTCCTCCTGTTTGTTACCCACACTGCATGCATTGGTACAACCTCATCAATGGCTACATAAAAGAAAAGCAACTACATTTAATTAAAATCAGTCAACTACACTGTGAACTGAAAATTGCCAAAAATAGGGGGAAAAGAAAAAAAAATAAAACAAAAAAAAAAAAAAAAAACCCAAAAAAAAAAAAAAAAAACCAAAAAAACAAAAAAAAACCCAAAAAAAAAAAAAAAAAACCCAAAACAAAAAAAAAAACAAAAAAAAAAATAAAACCAAAAAAAACAAAACAAACCCAAGAAACCACAAGCAATGAAATCTCCCACTAGAGTAGGAGACTATCTTTTGAGAACTTTTTTCCTATTACCTTTCCCTGCCTAGCCATTACCTAAACTAATTTCAAATTTTTCAAATAATTTGCCTTGAAAGATGTCATCTTTAAAGATAATAGCCAGCACTTAACAAGATTTTTATTCACATATTTAGAAATCTGACTGCAAAGTCTAAAGAAAACGTTAATGACAAAAGAACGATTTATTTGGTGTTAATCCTTCAAGTTCCTTGCAATTTATAGACTTGGTTAAATATATATCTTTCTTCCTAGGATTTATATGATTCTATGGCATCCATTTTGATAAGAAATGCAAAAATAGGTATAAATAATTTCAGCATGCAGCACATTTCTAATTCACAATATTAAAATGAACAAATATGAAAGACTGCATCAAATTAATTTTTACTTCCTGCTGTGTATGTAATAAACTACTAGAAAACAGGTTGTGTAAATATTCTACATGAGAATAAAATTGAATTATGTACAAGTGTTGTGAAACAGACTAAATGAAACCTTAAGTTTTACAAACTTTATCTAATCAACATTGAACACAGAGATCAACAAGCAGCAACCAAATTTGTTACAGACTCAGGTGAAATATAGGTTGATTTTTGTTGTCACCTTACTGCAAAAGCTCCATACCTTCTTGGTGATTTCTCATGGGCAGCTCACTGCAGTACTGACACCTGTCCACAGCACAGCCAACAAACTCCAACTTCTTGACCACCCAACCTACTCTTTTACAATACCCATCCCAACTGGACCTAGCTGGCCTATTAAAGGCAAGCCTGTTCCTAATTCTTGGTAATTAGTATAGCTGTAACTCCTTAGGGGTGAGATTATCTTCATGACTATTTCTATTCTCCCACATTCCATCCGTCCACAGATTTTATGCAAAAACTTTTTCCAGGCATTGAGTACAAACTATTAAGCTACACCATCTGATGTCACCAATACAATCAGGAATTTCTGCACACTGCTTGTTAGCTGTTTGACATGGCAGCATTGCTGTTGTCTGAGCCACACAGACCCTGCTCCACATCCTAGCACCTGGAAATTCTAGGATGATGGTTCAGCGTCCCAGCTGCATTCTCTCTGCTGCTTTAATGAACAATTTTGGCCAAATTAGGACCCCTTGATTCCATCTAGAAATTTAGAATTTAGAAATTTATGCTAGAATTGTTGCAAGAAATTCAAGCAAAAAATTTTCAGAATTGATACATTTCTTGAAAAACATTTCATACACACACCAAATTTTTTTTTAAAAAAATCTTGATGAAGTCCAGAAGACAGAGAAGCTTAATATTCTGAGAAAGCCTCATTCAGAATTTTTTAACCAATTGAATAACACCAGTGCAACCTTGAAATGCTGCAGAGAATTTCTGCTTAAGGCAACATTAGAATGTATATTCTCCTTATGAATACTGAATAGTCAGCATTTAAAGAGAATTTCTAAGTAACTGATATATTTGCATGATACTAATGTCTACGACTCTTTTGTAGCGATATAGAAAACATTCCTCCTGTATGAATCTTTAGTTCCATCTAAGTGTGCATAGAGACTGAAAAATTTATATTTTTTTCCATTCATTTCTATAAAATGCCTCAGAAAGTAGTTTTTGCCATAACTTGTATATGATGTCATCTTGCTGGATTTGCTCAGTTAAATTCTATTATTATTATTATATGGGCACAAAATATTTTATCTTATCTTTTATAATCATTTAATAGTCACATGAATCTGTAGGGTGATACAGCAAATTGTTTGCTGTATTTAAAAAACAGGCAAAAACATAAGGCTCATGCACTCAAGACTGAGTATTTTTTGTATTTATTTGCTCTCCTCTGACCACAAGAGATTTTATTCTACCTAAAATCCAAACCAGATCTTTTTCTGCAATTTTTTTAAATATTCATCTTACTGTTTTGATATAGCAATTGCATCAGCCACTAATATAGTCTCCTATATAAAATCCACACATACAACATTATTTCTTTCATGATTTTAACAAGAATGACTTACCCAGGAGTAATAAGGCAAATGCACTGGCATTACAAAGACGTTTTTTTACTGCAGTTACACTAATGATCTAAACTGCAGAGCTGAAAAAATTTGGACCATCTGTTTCCTGCTCAAGCAAATTTACTATCAACACTTTCATATCGCACCATCTCTATTAAATTCTTTGGTTACCAATCTGGATAACAATAACTTACACCACCACAGGAAAAACACTGTTTTATAACCCATTTATAGCCCCACTTTACCTATTTGTACTGATGTCATCTAAGTAACTATCATAAACTTCTACAAAAGATGGATTAAATGGGAATTGGGCTTCTAGCAAGGGATCACATGTTCTATCTTCTGGTCAGAGTGACTAGCACTTACTGCTGGATTTACTTGTCTTTCAAATAACGCTGCAGTTTAACCTGAGTTTCATTTTTGGGATTTGAGACGGACAAACCTACACGGAAAATTTTTACCGAGTCATGTGTTTTCACAACAACACTAACTAGAAATGCAACTTGATTTTCCAAGTCTAGTTGCAAAATAAATCTTTGTTTTAACACTCTTGTGATGGGCAGGAACATCTTCCACTACAACAGGTTGTTCAAAGCCCCATCCAGCCTGGTCTTTAAGGTCCCGTCCAACTCAAACTATTCTCAGAATCCATTATGAATATATTATAAATATATTGTGTTAAACTAATTTGTAGCAGATACTATTTAATATTCCAACTACAGAATAAAGAGGCAATTTAGCAAATCACACTTGATTAAAGTAATTGTTTCTAAAATCAAATGAGCAGTTCTGTAGATGGAAGTGAAAGTAGATGATGTAACTTATATTGATTTTAACAAAGATTTTAGGTCTTGGTAGCCAAAAATGTACATATGAACTGGATTGGTGAACTGTGAAATCAGTGGAAATTTGGCCAAATTATCATTAGCACCAGTACATTTAAGGGGAAACTCAAGAGAAGTAACACTGATATGCAATCTCATACAACTAAGCAGCATATCCACAGGGCATTAAAATCAGTCAATCCCAAACTTTCTGTCTAGTAGCCATTACACGGAATATCTGAAAATCTAATATGCTGCTATTTTTCACATAGACAGAATGATGTGTCAGTAATAAACTGGACTGTCTGAACAGTGTGAGGAGATTCTGCACTTGCTCTTTCATTAGATCTAGATTGTGCTAATGTACTTTCAGAGTTGTGTAGTGCCACTATTAATTTGGACAATATAATCAAACCTTCTATGTTAGTAGTTTAAATCTATATAAATAAGTCTCTGAATGTATATAAAGATATATACATTCAGAATAAAATCTATTATGTATAATTATATATAATATAATTATATATAATATAATTATATTTTGAAAGGAAAATACAATATATATTGTATATATAATTCTGAAAGGAAAATGCAAATGAAAATTGTCATTGACCAAAAAAAATCCCTTTTTTAAATGTACAGCATATAAAAACAATACTTGGATTTTAAAGGGATAATAGTAGCCACCTTTCCTAGTTGGATTTTACATCCTGCTAGAGTTTAATTAATATTCTTAAGCACATTGTGAATGTTCAGAAAAATTAATCAATATATCATCATGTATGTTGATAGAGGAATCTGCAAAGAGCTCAGAGAGAGGTTCATAAACTTGAAAAATTTCAGTGGTCTGCAAGTGATGGCAAACACTTCCTAGTTTTGAAATGTAATCCTTTCATATCATGGTTTAAATGGAAGCAGAGAAAGGGTCAACCACAGTAAAGAAAAATAATTGTACCAAATACACATCATAATCACTTAGCAAATAACACTTGATATTTTTGAATCAGTTGCTGTCCAGGCACTGCATAACACTCTAATTGCAAATTCTTCCCATTTAAATAAGATGTCAATTTTTAGGGATTTTAGGTCTACAGGTTTCAATGCATGAAGATAAACATTTCTAAGTGGATATGAACAGGGTCTGTCAAGCTGTGAAAAAGCACTGATAATGGCAGATATTTCTGTTTCAAAAGGAACAATCACACAGCATTGCCAAAGAAAGGGCAGCACTACTTCTTTGTAAGACACTTAATGTTTTACTGGTGCATCACTATTTATGACTGTTTAATTGGAAGCAATTATTGGGTAATTGCTGCATAAATTGCATATGCTAAAAAACTCTTACAGCAAAATCAGTAAAAAAAGAAACTCTCAAATCTTAGGGTATCTTCTTTCCTTATATTAAGTTATTTTAAAAAATTGAGGATCAAATAATTTCATCCTTTTTACTATTTACTGAAATTGAAATTTGACACAATAGAAGAATGTCTATTAAGATATTTATGTTAAAGTCCCTTCTTTAACCTAATCCCTTGGTCTTCCAACATCACTTAAATTTAGAACTTAGTTATAGTACTGAATTCTAATATTATAAATGTGGAAAAATTTGATGGAAGATATTGGAGTAAATTACAGATATCACAGGAAGTTTTAGAATCTGTTCGTTTATTCAGTGTAGATTTTTGTAGAGCTTATAGAAAGCAGAAGAGCACAGTTCCATAACTCTACATTGGAGCACTCAAATAAATACATCCTATTAAAACCATATATAAAAAACCCCACTATTCTGTTATTCAATATTACAAATGTCTGCGGGGAAAAGCTTCCTTTGCCATAGGGAAATGCAATATTTCATCAATAAAAAATAAATTATGTAAATTAATTTCGACCAATAAATAAATTTCAGCCAGTGCTATAGCACTGAATTATTTTTAGCTTCTGAAGAAATTTCCTGATTGTGTACTGTCTCTATCAATTACTGACTGAAAAATGCATATTCCATTGCTTTGCACAGAATACATTTCTTATACTACAGAACTTGTACTGACTTTTAAATACAATAATGTTCTTTTACACAGCATTACAGATCCCACTTCAGAGATTCCATCTCAGGGTAGTGTCAAAGTACACTAAAAAGCAAGACCTCAGAAGACACACAGATCCACCCCATTTGCTCCCTCTGCAGTCTCAGAATCCATTGCTGTTCATAGGGATACAAAGCACTCTTAATCTCTTCACAAAGGGTTAATCTCATGTTCATCACTAGCTCTGAGTGGATAGAAGGATTCTGATAGAGCAGAATGAAGAGATTTCTTCATCCTAAATTCCATAAAAGAGACTACTGCTCCTTCTGAAGCAGAATTGGTACCCCAAAATAGTTTTCAGAGTTGCAAATTGTTCTAACTTCACAAAATAACCTGGAAAAAAAGGGAAACTACAGTGTAGTAAGATGGCAGCTTTGAAACCTTACTCCTAAGAGGGAACAGTAAGCTATTGTTTTTTTTCTTCTTTGCTGTAAAGCTTCTATTAAGTTTGAATACCTTGAAACAACTTTGAAAATATATATCCAGTATAGAAAGGCATAAATTGCCCACCACAGTGACTGCAATTGCCACTGACTGTAATCAATGAGAATTTTTTTGTGATAGCCATGGACAAACCCTGTCATCTCTCACAATTCTGTATTTTTCACTTGAATCAGGGAGCACAAAGCACATATCAAGGTCTCTGTCAGACTTTACCAAATCAAATAGCAGAGAGTGGAAGAGGAATGAGGGAGACCTGGAAGACACTTGTAGTAACAGCCAGACTGGGCAACAGTGGCTGCAGGCAGCACTGATTGACACCGGCTCAAGATGTAGTCTCACATTTCAAAGTGAAATTTGCAGCAGCAGTTGCTGCTCTACTTCAATTTTTTTTCCCCATACCTCAACCATTGGGAAAACAAACTGATAAGAGCCTAAAGAAAAATCATACACATACAAAAAAAAGAAAATATTAAGATTTCCTTATATTTTCTTACTCTTCCTGACGCTGCACCCAAATGACTAAATGCAAAAGAAACAAAACAAATAAAAACAACACCCACCAAACAAAAAAAAACAAGGAACAAAGTATTAACATCAGAACACAGCTAGTTGTGTTGAAGGAACGGGAATGTGTAGAAGAAAGAAGAGATTATTGGAAAAAGGCTGCTTGAAAAAGATTTCCTGTCCTGGCACCGGGGTACAATGCAGAAGCTACATGGCTCTTTTTAATAAAATCTAGAGAATAGGGATTTACAAATGCCTAAGAAGTTATGACTCCACCAACTTCAGACTGCACTCCTGAGAGAAGAGAGACCTGATAAAACAGCCCATGGCAGCAGAGAGGCAGCTCTGACACTGTCCCCATCCCAACTGCAGGCGCTGTCCAGATACCATGACAAGCACAATGGACTCATTACAGTGGTCAAGAGAATGTGAGAGAAGGGCTGAAGTGGTTGATTTTGTTTACAGGTCTGTGTTCATATATCCAAGCAAACACTTTAGGAGTAAATAATTGCAGTTAGTGTAGTCTCTTCAACTATATGCCAGTCCAAATACCTTTAAGTGTGGATATGCCTTTTCAGCAAACAGAAAAGTATTTAAACTTTGCCTGTAGTTGGTTACTGTGAAGAAAAAGGTAGGATGGGTTTTAAGATATACTTGGGGTGCCTACAGCTATTGAGATATATTTTGAGTGCCTACAGCTATTAGCAGCTCATGAACTGAGAGCCACAGCCTCTACCAGAATAGATTGTATCTAGATAACTCACAAAGCAGCAAGTCAAAATTGCAAGCAATAATACATCAAGAATAGCTCATTAAAAAAATTAAAAATCAGAGATAATTTAAAATCTGAGGATGCACTATAGTAAGCTTCTCTGTTGATGAAACACAATAAAAGAATGACAAATTCTCAGAAAGAAAACTGTGAAATTGAATTATATATTCCATTGATGTAATCCCAAGAAGTACACCTCATGAACTCAGATACATTTTTTGTCATTATTCAGGTAACTGCAGAATTTTCAAGTGATAAACTTTTCCAGAGAAAATACTAGTTTATAAGATTATTACAAAATATATTAGAAATGTGCTGACTTCTTATTTGGAAAGATATCTTCAGAAGTACTGGAATGCATGATCAAACACTATAAGGCTGCTGTATTGCCCCCTTTGGACTTTGTCTCCTACAACCCATAATTGCAGTTTCAGTGCCAGACTACTGCATAGTTCTTAAAAATGGTGAAAAGTTTATATTTGTTTCAGTGGGAAACTAGAAAAGTTTATAAAATTGTGAAATATTTTCCTCCAGTCTTCCTCATTTACTGAAATTCCTTTATTTCTCTAGATATTTTCTGTATTTCAGTATTTCAAGTTTCATATTGTATTTTAAATTTATTTCCCTGCTTGTAATCACTTCATTCCATAGAAGTGGAGATGTGCCCATGACTTGAAGTTTCTGTTCAACAATGTAATGTAATGGATTTTTATTCCTGCATTCCTTGCTGACATCTTCCAAATGCCCTTCTAGTCTTCTGACAACCTCAACTTTCCATTCTTTTACTGTAAACTCATTACTCTTTGTTTTTTTCTTGCTTTAAAGTTAATGCCTGCTCAATCAAATTGCAGAGTCTTGATCCTGAGGAATCATAAAAGAACACATAAAATTACATCACAGTGTGAAAAACAATACACACAAATGGAAAAATATAAAATAAACAAGTAATTCTATTGAATTACTTTTCATATAATAAGTCTGGGAATTAAACAACTTTCGTTTATGTGATGCAACATATGGCTAAGTTTTTTCATCTAGTGAGATAGAGTAGCAATGGCACAGGGGAACTTCTGTGACCAACATGATGTGAAATCTAAATAAAAAGCATAAATCTGTTCTTATACAATTCATACTGTTTTTTACAAATTTGATTTTTCCTGGATGTTAGTGTAAGTAATCCCCAGAGGACAACTGCTTGGTTGCACCCTGGCAAGAATCAGGTCCACAACAATACAACAACACACAATTGTGTGATTTTCAATGTCCTCAAATCCCAGACATAACCATTTAGGCAAAATAATAATTAAAAAAAACAAAAAACAAAAAAAAAAAAAAAAAACAAAAAACCAAACAAAACAACAACAACAACAAAAAAAAACCAACAAAACCAAAAACAAACTGTCCTGAGTAACATGCTTAATATGCATCAATTTCCCCATAAGTAGAAAGGATTTTTCATCACCATGCTCATGCATCCCCATAAAGTGTTAATGAAGTACACAGGCAGAAGTGCCAAACTACTTCCATTAACAAGATGCTCTCCTAAGATGCTGGAAATTTCACAAGAAAAAAGCAATAGTCCTTTCTTGAAGATGCATACTGTTCTTATTTGTATCATTGTGAAGGCTATTGAAATAAATATTGCAGACTTTGACAAAGCAGTTTTTGTACCTTTTCCAGCAAGTACTCAATATATATCCAAACCAGTAATACTACATCAAAATTTGAAGACTAATTATCATAAACCAGATAGATCATCAGGCATGAAATTAGCCATCCATGATAAAAAATTAATACTAAACAGGAGTTAGCTTTTTGTGGCATTCCATTATATTTACTGCCTTGGATTGTATACAAAATAGTAAAATTTTGTTGTTCTATGTGAATCCTTTTTATTATCTAATTAGCTTTTTTATTTATAAATCTGTCTGTGTAAACAAATAAACCTCTCAAACAATTACTGTTTGTCACCACATCCAGGTCTTGAACCTTTCTGGGACAGCGAGGCTGACTGAATCCTTTGTAAAAGGTAACAGTCATTTCCTACATGCTGATGTCCCCAGTCCAGAATAAATTCTTGTTTCCACTCATGTCAGGCATTCCTGTAGTTTATTTCAAGAAAATCAATCATAAAATCTCTATCAGGTCTATTCAGATTGCACAGATCTATTACTATATTAATCTTTATTTTTGTTGAAATTTACTTCTATTGAAAACACATGAACAAGACATGTTTATTGACTCAGATGGAATGCACTTTCAGATTATTTCTCAAAGGATCAGGAAAAACCCTATTGCTTAGTCTGAGCAGCTCAGTTTGTACCTGTTTGTTACACATTACACGTGTGAAATTATATCTGAAGTTGTGATACCCCACACTCTAGTGTGTTTAATTCATCTGCACTTTCTCATAATCTCCCATGATTCTTAACTGAGGTGACACTGAAATTATCTACTAATTAATTATTGCTATTATTATAGTAAAAGTGCATGAAAGAAAGTAGCTAGAGACAAATGTCTCTGTTCAAACAGCTAGATTCTAAACAGTGGGTTTGCTTAAATAACATCATTTAAATGATAAAAATCAGCATGTAGATTAGGACAGGGAGAACAGTTATTTAATTTTAAATGAAAATTGGAACTTTATTTGGATGTATCATTTTTCCTTTGTAATTTAAAAAAAATATAGTACATCAAGTAATAAACGTAATTCTAGCTAATAGTTTAGTTCTACACACCCTTTCCTAAACTGTGAATTACAAGTTGCTTTGTTGAAATCAATTTTCTGTAGTGAGAATAACTTTCAGTAATAGATTCTACCCTTCAAATGAAGAGAATAAAAATAGATCAGGAATAAGTTATTACAGATTATATAACACATTTTAACAGCTGCAAAATTCTACAACAAATGGCATTTCAGACATTCTCTGCTGAGCCTTAGATTTTATTTGAACCCACAATCATCAGATATTTTCTAAGAGGCAAAACACACACCTGATTTGAGCTGTCAACCTCCATGCCCACAGAGCCTGTTCACTGAAATTTCAGAAATCTTTTGACCTCATACGGAATGTCAAGGGTCAGTTTGCACAAGCAGCATGAAATCAGATGTGCCATATTGTTCAGCATCTGTTCCTCACTTCACACCAGTGTTTCCCTGGAAAACACAGGGCTGTCAGCATCAATAATGCTATGCTAATCCATCCACTTTTACTTCTATTTTGTCTCACCAGTTATACTCATTAGAGTTTATTTAGCTGTCTATACCCAGATAATGTGTCTCAGATCAAAAACCAGAAAGTGCCAACATCATTTGCATTGAAGAAATGTTTTTTCCCTTTCTCTCTCCTTCCTTTTCTTCCTTCCTCTACTCTCATTTTCAACTCAGCCTGTATTGCTCTGCCTTAGTATGAGCCTGAGACCACTTCTTCCTAAAGACCTTTCTCTCCTGGTACTGTAATTTTTACAGTATCATTATAGAGTTTAGAGACAGTTTTATTATAAGTAATAAACATTTCTAAAAGAATTCCAGCATCCAGCAATTGTGTTTATTTAATGTCACTAGCACATCACAAGAGATCATAACTGTCAGAGGCCAAAAGCATTTCTAAATTAATATAAAAGTTATAGCCCTCCATTAATAAAAAAAAAACTAATGAAGACACAACTAATGAGTACCTACTAGATATTTCGAACACTTTTCACATACTTAAATATTTCAAGATACATTTAAACCTATAAATAATATAAAAATGAATGTGCCATGTACTTCATGCCTCTCTGCTTACACACACATGCTGCATCTGTAGTGGCACTGTTAAAACTCACACCTGCATAAATAACACCTTGCTGGTATTGCTAAATATGCTAGAATTTATCTTCCACTGATGTGAAAGGTAATCATAATTTTTAAGAATAAATTTATAGTTCCTTTAGCAAAGATTTTCAGAGAAAATAAACCAAGTGCCTATTTCCTTGAAAGGTAATAAAGTATAGTTCCAGATGAATAAAATGCCAGAACCACTCTAAGAACCTAGTTTTAGGTATATTTCAGAGTACATTTCTATCCTTGCAAAATTTGCATAGTTCTGCATTAGACACTTAAAAAAAATAAGGACTACAGTTTTTGGTTTTGTCTTGATTTTGTCTTGGTTTTGTCTTGATTCATGCTCTTTTTTTATCTTTTTATTTTTTTCTGTTCATTGCTATGTCCACATTTTTTTCTTGAGTCTCATTTCCTTTTCTTTCCTTTCCAAAGCTATATATTTAAAAAGCTGAGTTCCATAATTAAGTTGATTACTATCAGAAAAGCTTTTCTTAATAACAATGTTTATTTAAAGACAATCTATTATGAGCAAGAATGACAAAATCCAGGAAAAAAAAATAGATATTTCCTGGTGGGATTTCACAAGGGTAGAGGGGTAGAATCATCTCCCTCAAACCACTGGCATAATTTCTTTTCATGCAGCTCAAGATACAGTTGGGTCTCTGAGCTGCACCCTGATGGGTCATGTCAAGCTTCTCATCCACCAGAATCCCCACATCCTTCTCAGGACTGCTCTCATTCAAGTTGGTTTTCCAAAAACTTCTATTTAGAAGTAATAATCATTAATATTCTCAGCTAGACAACTGCAAAGAGTGCTAAAAAATCAAACTCTGATTTTCAGAGTAGCTGTTCAATGATTTATTCAGAAGACTAGAATACTTCTTTGCAATATATGAGATCTGCTAGTGCTGTCACCATTTTAATTTTGGTGATCTAAAAATTATGTATTGTTTTTCATTTTTAAAACTTATTGCTGCCTGCAGCTAATACATCAGTTAGCTAAGAAACCTCTTTTATATGAAACATAAATGGGTTTTTTTCTTTATTTCAATTTTTCCATCTCATAATTCTTTTTTAATCTCATAATTTTACCATCTTTGTCTAGTCTTTTCTTTTGCCTCCTATTTCTTCTTCCCTTGCCTATAGTTCCTTTCCTGTACACCTTTAAGCTTTCACTTCGCAGCATGAGAAAATTCAAATTTATGCAACCAATTCTGAAGTATAGCTATATGAATAATTCCACTCACATAAAACAGGAGTAGTTGAAGCATTTTATTTTGTGGGGTTTCTGTCCTCATGCTCATCACTGAAGTGTGAGTACATTAAAGTAACATGCAAGTAATATCAGTTTCATTGAGATAACCACATGGGGTGATTTGATAACCACGAGTGACAGTGATGAAGAAAATGGATGGGGAAAAAATAGGAACAGAGTTAGCACTTGGTCCAGAGGAGAGGCACCAAGTTGATCAGAGGGATGGAATACCTCTCCTAAGAGCAAAGGCTGAGAGAATTGGGATTGTTCAGCCTGGAAAAGGGAAGACTTTAGGAAGACCTAAGTGCATCCTTCCAGTATCTGAAGGGAACTTATAAGAAAGATGGAAAGAAAGTATTTACAAAAGTGTGCAGTGAAAGAACAAAGGGAAGTGGGTTCAAATTGAAGGAGAGTAGATTTAGATTAGATATTAGGGGAAAACTCTTTACTGTGAGGGCGGTGAGGCACTGGAACAGGTTGCCCAGAGAAACTGTAAATGTCTCATCCCTGTTCAAGGCTGGGTTGGATGGTGCTTTGAGCTGATCTAACTGAATGTGCCCCTGCCCAAGGCAGTGGGGCTGGAACTAGATGATCAAGGTCCCCTTCTAACACAAACCATTCTATGATTCTATGATGATTCTGAGGTTCATTTATAAAAGTGAAATAAGGAAAAATAGTTTTATATTATGTCTTTAACTGAAGAGTCATGAAGTTTTTGCTGATTTGTGTACTTTATATACCTAAGAAGTCTGCTTTTATACTGGTATATAGATTTGTTTTGCTTTCCCAGGAGATTTAATCAAAAACAGGAGAATTTTTGAGCACTTAATATAAAGACAATTTTTTTTTCAAATAATAAAAAAATACTTACTGAAAATATGCAAGGCTTTTCTGCTTTAACTTTACATTAAATTTAAATTGGAAAGGTTGTTTTGTCTCTTACACTGAGTGTTTTTTAGTTTCTAGGTAGTTTTAGAAAATACCTCCTCAGATATCAATAATATTGCCACCATACCTCTAACATGCTGTGTGTTGATCAGAGATTATGGCATTTTTCATTTCCTTCATCTGACAGTCAAATAAAAACTGCCATTCTATTAAAAATAATTGGAGGTGCACATCAAATATTTTTAGTTTCAAAACTAACTATGGAAAATATTCTAGCATGCTGTGATGGTACTCCATTTCAAAAGGATTAATCATCCAAAATCACATGGTCAAAGTCAAGCAAAATGCTCATTATATGACTTTTCTGTAGCTAGATCCTAAAGTATATTCAAATCTGAATATGTGGACATATATTCCACATATTCAGTTCTGGCAATCCTTGCTTGTACATTGGCTTGATCAAGGTCAGAGGGCAAGCAGCAGATGAATATTAAAATGCAGCCAGCATAAGAAAGGCAGTCTATGATTCACATGGGTAGCCATACACACGTGTGTTTCATACACACACATGGAAACACAAGGCATACACCAGAATGGAACAGACCCACAATGAGTTCTAGGAAGATGGAGATAGCTTAAACATGCTTCTGCTTCTTTAAATTGTTGTCATAAACAGCAATTAAGAAATAAAAAAAAGTAAATCTAAATTATCTCAGCTACCCATATAGTGGCTGCTTCCTTGCAGGTTTTGCAGAGGGACAGAGAAACAGATCTGAGAATAAGCACAGAAAGTAATCTAGGTATATGGATTATATGGGTTCTTTTTTTAGTAATTTGAAGTGAGCTTCATCCATTCTAGTAAACTGAAAAAACATTTATAAAAGAACACGTATAACATTTTGTTTGACAAATTTATGTAAGTGTAACATTGTGTTGCCTAAGATATTATCTGAAGCCAAGGGCAAAAACTGAAACAACTGATCAATGTTTTCTATTCAATACATTCTGATGCGGTTTTTGTCAGAATTTATACAATCAATATAAACTTATATTTGTAAACGTGAAGGAATAAAACCCTTTGAAATTCTAACTTGTAAAATATCCTAAATGCATTTATAAGCTGTTATTCCAATAGCTTGCACAGTTCTTTTTACCATCTCTTCAGATTGTCTTAAACTGTTGGAAAAATTATATGAAAGCAGACATTGCTTGGAAATCGTTTAGTCAACTAAATCACACTTTCATGACAGAGAGCAATAACTTACAGAGCCAAATCCAGAATTTAGTTTGACAAATCAGTTTAGTTTTGTTTTGTGGTGCTGCAACACTGCTACTCAGCCTACCCCTTTATTTTTTCTTCTATTTATGGGAGGAAGTAAATATTTTAAATAATTTCCAATTTCCTGGGATTAGGACTAAACCACTTAGTTCTATTGACTTAATGTGATCCTTAATTTTCTGTTTTGACTGCATATTGTGATGCATTGAAATACAAAATACAAACCACTGGTTTATCGATATAATGGATAAACTGAGAATCATGTCTTCAGCCCTGCTTTCAAAAAATCATGAGAATGGCCATTCTGGGTGAGACCAAAAGCTAACCCCAATGTCTCATTTCCAATAGCATCAGACACACAAATATTAAAATAGGATATTCAGATCCAGGAATTGATATTTTTTTGGGTACATTTTCCTGCCACGCATTTATCCATTAAATCCTCAAACATCCATCAATTTTTTAACATCCACATCATGGGGTGAAGTTCTCCACAGAGTAACTACAGATGATGCTGTCAGAGTAACACTTTTCCCCAACTTTTAACAACTCCTCTCCATCCAAGTGGCTACCCACCACAGAATGTTCCTTCTGTGGCCTGTCTCTCCTCTATAGCTGGCACATGTCTACTATATGGACACCTCTTCCTGACTGCCTTATTTTCCTGGACTCACCCTGGAATTGGTACTTCTAATCATCAGTAAATAAAAAGGAAGGAGAAGGACTTTTATGTCTCACATACACCTCTAATGAACAATTCCTGACCTTCACTGTCCTGCCCAGTCTCATAAATTCTTTGTTTGCATACTTTATTGCTCCACCTTCATGAGAATCAATACTTCCAGCACTATATTTTGAGATTTTAGAGCCTGCATGAGCATACTGCTCTTCCACACCCTTTATAACAGACTATTTGTTAATTTATTTATTTAGTTAGTTTATGTAGCTGTTATTACCCAGCATACTACGCGTATGTACTATACACAACAAATACTGTGCTTGATAAGGAAATATTTCACATAGAATGGATCTGGAGGGCATCTTACACCACCACCAACAAGCATAAAGCTGTGCAGGATGGTATATTTCAAATAACATACATGCCGTTAAGGTCGACTTCCAGTTACTTTTGAAAACCCAGCCATTAACTGCTAACCTGACAGTTGAATCTTTTAGATTGTGTGTATAAAAATAATACCAAGTGTTAAAGCATACAAAAAAAACACAGAACTGTGAAAAAGTTTATAGAAATACTTCTAACCACATTCAATATAGTGCACTACCAGGTAGTGAGAGGTTTTAATACCCAGTAAACTAAAAGCTGACAAGTAAGATTTCGGAAATGTTCTCTGTAATACAGAAGGATTATTTGATGTAAAAGAATTATTCAGCAATATCTTTTTGTGTGTGCAAATTTATACTATGTTAGCTTACTGAATATTCAGTATAACTGTACCAATAATTTTCAGTTAACTAGAAAAGAGTGTTGTGAAATATTTACATGACTGGACTGCTTCGATGGACTCCTCAGATGTCAACAAATAGTAATTGTCTGCAGAATATTTTAGCAGAGCTTATACCTTTGAGAACCTGTGATTATACTGTACCCTACTGTAAAACCTATACTTATTTTCATTTTGATTAAGGCAGTGGTTTAAGTGTGCTCAGAATATTTAAAAATGGGTAAAAATTATCAGGTGTTTTATTATTTTACTTTTACTTTACATATGACTCAACTTTATATATGACTATACCTGAACCTTAGGGTATCTGAAGTAATTTTATTCACACACACCATGAATCCAAAATCCATTAATGTTTCCCTTCAGACTACAAAAACTAATTTTTTATTTGTACAGTAATAAATGCCCTTATCCGCCATTGAATTCTATTTTCTTGAAAGTAAATGTGTTAACCTTCAGCAAGCTCCAGGTTACAGCTTTATTAAACCTTGAAACAGAAGTATAAGGGTCCTTCGACAGTTAGACAAAAGCTCAGATAACAATTCATAACAGGATATTTATTTTTCCACAGTTCATATTAAGAACTGCAGACCATGACACTCATGCTTAATATAAAAAGTGACGTGAGATTTTAGAGCAAGCATATTCCCCCACAGTTTTATACCTGCCACAGACTTGGTGTTGCCATACTCTTTGATGTTTTTTCCCTGTCCAACAGGTCCTCCTTAGGTGCCACAAAAGAGTGTGACCTTTTTGCAATCACAACAAAAGGATTTCCATAGTACCATCCTGTAGATAAGATTTAATCTAAATAATTTTGCAAATAATTAATGAAGTTTGAAAGTACGAGCAAGATAACACAGAAAAAAAAAATCTGTAAAAACCCTCAGGAAATTCAAATATAAATAGTTTACATGCCCCTTGAGAAAAAATAAGTTTGGATGTTTATATACACATAAACCTATATCAATCAGTCTGAGGAACAAACCCACAAGCAAATTGTTGGCATAATACATTTTTATTCTGAATTGACTACTGTAAAAAATGAACACATTTTTAATAGTGATTATCATATTTTGGTAAATAAATAACAATGTTAGAATATGTGACAAAAACTATTTAAAATGTGTCTTTCATATTGCTTGTTCAGCCAATAAAACTAATATAGATATTTGTCTCCTCAGATACTTCTATGTAGCATGACCTGAACCTGAAAGACGACTGATAAGAATTGTATATTCCTGAACACAATGAAGGAAAT
This sequence comes from Pyrgilauda ruficollis, assembly GCF_017590135.1. NCBI lineage: Eukaryota > Metazoa > Chordata > Aves > Passeriformes > Passeridae > Pyrgilauda > Pyrgilauda ruficollis. Next base: position 23,533,550 of record NW_024508100.1, read on the forward strand.
GAGAAAGCTCCATCTCTAAAAGATGGAAGAATGATTTGAAGATGATCAAGTATATATTTTTTAATTTCTATCTTTATATATGCTTTCATCTACCTTTACTATTAAAGTATCATCTCAACTGAGGAGAGTATGATAGCAATTTTGATTTTAGTTTTATAAAAAGAATTGCTTGTCATTTTTTTGACTTGTGCCATCCCAGTATATGAGTTAATATATAAGTTAATATATATTAATTCCTATCGTATTATTATAATACTTATTCCAATTTTAGCTTTTTGTTGATGTAGACAGAAACCTGTTACCCTCTTGCAAATCTTTGCTGTTGTAAAACTGAGCCTTGAAGATAAAAAGAAACATAAACACAGTAATTAGAAATTTCTCTTTGGGGAAACATTTCTTGATGTTGCTCTACTGTATAAATAGATGTCAATGACGTGAGAGGAAAGGAAGATCTATAACTAAAAAAAATTGTATAGATAGTGATTTTGTATCACAAAAATCCTGATTTCATTATTAGAGACACTAAAATATGTATCTGGGGTTTTTGGGGGTTTTGTTTTGCAATATACCGTAAGCTCAAAACTCGTAAGGTTTTGCACAAGGCTGTACACAACTTGTTGTACTTAACTGAGTGCCACAGAAAAATAATGTGCTCCTCACATTATTGATGGGCACTGATGTGACAGACAGGGGATGCACCGTGCTGCCTGAATAACAAATCATTGGCCAAGCTCTGACGCACCAGGCTTCTCCAGAAAAGGCATTTAGATTATGATTAAGAGGTTTAGGACTGGGTATTAACATTGACTTCTATTTTGTGGTATTTCCACTACTTCTGCATTGTCTCTGGCAGTACCATTTATCATGTGCTTTTACTGAATTTCGTGATTTCCATTACTTGATTGTACCTAGCAGTAGTAAAATATGTTTTCCAGGCCTAGAAATGATACCTCCATCAGTGTTGTATCTTTTGGGTAAGTCTTGAAAATTTTTCTCCTTGTTGGCTGCAGGACAGACAAACCCCTTATTCACATTTTTTATTAAAAAATCTCCTTGCTTCTGCATCAGTGAAAGATTTGATTCATCATTTAATCCTGTCTGGGATTCCAACCACACATTTAATATCCTGACTTATAAGAGAGAAGAGGAAATACTCTGCCATGTAAGACATTTATCACTACATATTCTATCTTATCTTCCTGTTTCTTTTTTTTATTATAATTCTTAAATGTGCTAGGTCTAATTTAGGCTAGATTTACATAAGTACATTCTGCTCTTGTACTTAATACACAGACTTGTATTTATTTCAAGATGGAAGGTTCGTACAAATAAAAGCAGGATTCCAAGCAGAGAATGTAATTCTTTACTGCACTCTTTACTGAGATAAGTCATTCCAATAAAAGAAAGGAAATACGAATCACACATTTCATTATTCCTACAGACTGTTGGTGCTTTTAAGTAACTAAAGTTTGTTCAAGTGGTTTGATATTGCTCTAATCCTGCTAAATAAACTTACAAAATATTACTGCTTGGCCTGAACTATAAAATTAACTCCGATTCAGTTGCTCCACTTAAGACAAACATGCTGATGCATTAGCCTTCTTTTCTTTTTATGACTTTCTGTTGATTATTTTCATGAACCCTGGTATACAAAATTAATTTATTCCACCTTTTTCCCCCTCATTAAAAATGACTGTACACCAAAAACATTCTTCAAATATCTGCTATTCAAACTATGCACTTGGACAAATATAAGTGTCAGAACTATCTTACTCCATAAACCTTGAAGAATTCAAAAATATATTTATATAATATTCTCTTGAAAATCTCATTTTCTATAAACACTAATGTCATGCTAGAATACACTCAGAAAGGAAACAAAAAGCCTTCAATGGAAATTAAGTTAATTCCATTTTCATGAAAGCAAATATTTGAAAAAAATTCTGAGATACTTGTTCCAGCCTATTTACGCAGTGAATGATTAAGAATAAGCTGTCTAGTAAACACTGCTCACTCAGCTTGAGCACGTGATTATTTCAGAGAAGGTGAATGCTGGCAAGCTGAATAGATGCATATATACACACACATGTCTATACATGGATACACACATTTTCAGCTAACCTATTACACGTATTTAAACTGTTGTTGCTGGCACATTTTTACAAGACTTTCTGAGGTGCAGTGTATTTGCTTCCTTGTTCTACTGGGAACTCTGCTAGTACTCTGTCATTAAATCTGAATGACCAAACAAATATAAAAATGAGAAAATAATTTTATCCCATTCCTCCTTCATGCGAGATCATTGGTTAAAAATAAATCCCAAAATACAAGACATACCATCTCAGAAATAAATAATTTAAGATCTGCATTCAGCCACACAGAATAAATAATGTAACCTGCACATTAAGCAAGGGAGTCAATGTTTGCTGAGAAGTGCTATTAAATAGGATTGTTTTAAACAATACCTTCCCACTTTTTACTGAAAGATATCTTTCCATGAGAGTTCCAGTACTATATAATACCTAAGAAAATACATTTAACAGTGGCTTGACTGTTCATGCAAGCTGTTGCCTTATGTATCACAAACGTGACATCAGATTAGTCACCTTTCCCCTGTGACACAACAGATTTTGTATTAATTACTGTACAGTCAATAAACCTACACCGTGCTTACACTGACACTGATTTTTTTCCTCCCCATAAGGACTAGGAAAAGAGGTATACAATACAGGAGGTACACATACAAGATGAGACAAAAAAAGTGATTTAGCAGAATGGTATTAAAAATACTCAAATTGAGTTTTTCATTGTGCTCAGGAGAGCAAATATATGAAATGCTCAAAAGAGAGTAGGAATAAATCAGTTCATTCTTGCCTGTGGCACTGAAAATGAAAGAGGACATGAATTGTACAAAATACCCTCCAGCTCTCTAAAGTTGTGCTTTTCCATGAATGTTAAAAAATGGGATAAAAAATTCCAAGCAAAATTAACTCATAGCAAGATTAATTTGCTGACATTCTATGAGTAAGTTGTTGAATTATTCACAGAGCTGACAGGTTCATTCAAGAAGATGGCATTTCTGATTTCCAGTGCACCATAAGGATATGTGAACATAGCCAGTTATATAAATAAGACTTTGTGCATACCTGTATACATGTCCATGTGCAGACATCTGGTTTCTAATATTTACTTTAGCTGAAGATTTTCTAAACATTTCTCCAAATAATTTAAAAGTCAAAATTTTAAAAGAATTCTAAATCTGTGCAGAAAATACTCCTGAGGAATACACAGCCACTTCATTGGAATTTTCAATAAAATTTGTTACAAGGTTGATATGTAATGTTTGACATTAAGAAATTGTAAGAGAGATGCCACGTATCTATCAAAAGGAAATGGCAGAAATTATAAGGACTAATAACCTACAGGTAAAACACTCAGCTGGAATGTGATCTACATTAGGGACAATTGGAGCCTTGGTCTCTCATACCTTGACTAAGTCTCATGCTCATTAAAAGTTAATTATATTGCCTGCTCTGGACTGGAACTTTGTCACTATAGCAAAAAGGAAACAAGAGTTTTCTCACATTCATCCCAAAACAGAACACCATGTTCTTGAAACATAAAACACTGATGGATCTAGAGAAATAATTTTCTATGTAGTTAATAAGATAAAAAAGTTTTAAAAATTAGATAATTTACAGTTTTTAAAAATTTATTGACAATAAATTATTGCCATTGAAGTAAACTGAACCTGCAGATGTGACAATGTATTTATTAAATATACGTCAACTGCTTCTATTAGTATTTATTCAAAACCTAAAAGCAAACTGCTGCCTTTGTCAAACAAAGGAAGTTTTCTATTTGCTAAATGACAAAATTTTTTTTGAGATAAGTTCAATTACGAAACTTCATAACTTTGAAATGCCAACCTGCTACGAATTGGACATGTCTCAAAGATTGTCTAAGAAATGGGAAACACCCTTGCCCTAGTTTTACTTGAAATTGTATTAGTTATTATATACTATCTTCATCACATAGCTAAGCAGAACCAACTGAACTGATAACCAAATACTGTTTTGACCATCAAATAAGGACGTATGAGTGGCCAAAGAATATTAGAAACATAACTTCTCATATCACTGTCATGCTTGTTGAGAAATGAATAATTTCTATTACAGAATAGTTTCACAAACAGACTTAGTTTTCCTCAGTATGCCAAGACAGTTTGGTCTACATCTAGATAAAAGTATTGAACAGAGCTGATTTAGTTCTGTACCACTAAACATTTAGGCATCAAATTATAACCTTAGTGTAGCAATTGTAATTCTAAAGAAATTATGAGTGTTGTCTCCATACTGGATATTAAGATCAGAAGCGTGTGTGTGTCCCAACACAGAGAGTTAAATATTTGGAAGATTTCCACATTCTTGCACATTAACAAAAACCCAGGAAAATACTGTTTACTGGTCTCCATAAGTAATCTTACAATTTCAATTACAATTCAGATTTGGATTTTTGCAGATCTGAAAGTTTCAAATTGTAAAACTGAAACTTGTAAAGGAATATAGGTATAAACTATTATGATGGAAATGGAGGGCAATTAAAGTTTACCTAATTCTGCCTTATATATGCTGTCACATAAGAAAGAAATCATGTTTACTTGGCTTTTAAAGATGCAATTAGGAATTAAATATGGAATAGGTGGAATTCAGGCAGACATTCCCCCTGCAAATTAGCTGCTGTCCATACAACTTGAATCCAGAGCTAGGCAGCCTGCAAAGAGAGTATACTCAGTTGGGAGCACGAAGCACAAGTGTTCTAGCCAGGAAACTCAAACTGCTCTTTACACCCTGCTTATGTCTGAGGCTAAAGCATTCTTCAAAGTCTCTGGAGAAATAAACCGTCTCTACCCAGATAAGTTGTCTGGGCCCTGATCTTAAAAGTAATTCCCATGGTAGTACTGGCAAGAGGAGTTTAACATGGATCAACACAGACAACATTGTGTCATGACAGCAGTCAGAACTGCCTGCAACACTGCAGCTACAGCAAGAGAAAGCATCTGAAGTAGGTGGCTGCATGTTCACAGGGGATCACAAAATGTCTTTTCATATATGGATTCCTAGGGGTAATCAGAATACGAAGACACACAAAACCAGATGTACAACCAAAACCAGTAAAATAACTTGGTGCTATGTGGCTGCTACAGGACACAAAAAGAGATCTAAGAACCACATGAGCATTTTTTCTAACAGTACCATTTTTTAAGCTTTAGTAAACCCCACACATCAGTGCCATGTAATAAGCAAAGGAACAACATAACATTAAATAAGTGATTTTTTTGTGAACATATGAGAAAATGTATAAAAGAAGTATAAACGTATAAATGCTTCCTCCACCAAGAGCTGGACCTGTGCTTCTATGCTAACATGGATTACTCCATGTTATTTCAAAATGTCAAATCCCAACAATAAGAGGAATGCTTTGAATTCCCTTTTTTAAAGCTAATTTGAAATACATGCCGAAAACTTTCAGTCATGAAATACCAATGCACTGGTATTTGGTTAGTAACAAAAATATATAGTAAATCTCTTTTAAAAAGTAATTATGCAGATTGACAGTGTCAATATGCCTTATTCATTAACAGCTATATAAAGAATAAATTATATAAAATTATCATTCTGTTGAGGTAAAAATAACTTAAAGATGATACAAAATAAAACAAATTATTGGAGAATAATAATAAAGTGATTAGATCTTTAAAAAAAATCAGCTAATTACTTATGCTTTAGTCCATGTAAATACAAGCTGACAAGAATGCAGACACAGTAAAAAATATTTATTTCTTTGCAAGCCTTTAAAATTCACATATATTACATATATGAAAAAAAATCAGGATGTTCTAAACACAAAACCATTAATATTTTACCCCTTGGCTCTGGTACCAGCTCATGACTTGAGTGTCCATCCTTCCTGTAATCCCTAGTATAGTAACTGTACAGACAGCAAAAAGTGACTAACAGCTCTGAGCTTCATTAAACTCATACAACACAGACTAAGTGAGAGGTAATTACATCCTGATGGAAAGTGAAAGAAACATTTCCATGGGGTAGCCTGTGAACCATGCCAAGGGTAATACAAAGAGAGGAAATATAAGTGTTCCATGAAACCCAAGTCCCCTAAGGCTATTATTTTATATACTGATAAAATTTACAGATTTTAGTTCCTGGCTTGATTTTTCCAAGATATTTTGCACGTCTCCTTTGAAAATCAGACCTTCAAGATCATCTAGTCCAACCATCCCCTCAGTACTTCCATGACCACCCCTGAACCATACAGATGCTCTTTCATCACTTCCAGAAATGATGACTTCACACATTGGCTGGGAAACTTATTTCCATGTATAGCTACTTTTTCAGTGAAAAAAAATATGTAATCTGAACCTCCCCCAGCACAGCTTAAGGCCATTTCTTCTCATCCATTCATTTGAGACATGGCAGAAGAAAATTACCCCCATCTCACTACATCCTCCTTTCAGGCAGTTGTAGAGAGTGATGAGGTTTCCCCCTTAGCCTCTCCTTCTCCAGGCTAAACATCCCCAGCTCCCTCAGCCATTCCTCATAAGACATATTTTCTAGACCATTTGCCAGTTCTGTTGCCTGTCTCCAGACATGCACCTCAATGTCCTTCTAGAAGTGAGGGGCCCAAAACTGAACACGGTGCTTGAGGTGCGACCTCACCAGTGCAAAGTAAGGCGGGATAATCATGTCCCAAGTCCTGCTGGCCGCTGTTCTTGCTACAGGCCAAGATGCCATTGGCCTCCTTGGCCACATCTTTCTAAAAAGATAATTGAACAGTGAGATAATAAAGCTCAACTAGATATTAAAGGACAGTAAGACTAAGCTACCAGTGGGAAAATATCTTAAAAAAATTATTCCTTCATCTATAACTCCTCCAGCTAATATTTCCGCTACACAGATAGTAATCACCTTCAGTTTTGCTCATCTGATATGTGTTATATATCAGGGAAATTATTTGTAACTTTCAAGTTAATTTCAATTATTTGTTACCTTTCAAGTTTTTTACCTTGACCTTTTACACTGGAAGAAGAGATTGTATCCCTGAACATTTCTCTTTTTCCTAGCCACATTACATAATCTGATAAAAGGAGGCTTGCACACCTTGCCTGTACTATGCTTTTACATGATTGCAAAGAAACATTTTTTAAAATTACTTCTTTGATAAGGTATTCAACATTTATCCATAAGAAAATTCATATCAGTTGCCTGTCTTACTGTGAGATTAATGCTTTACACAGACTTCTTTGATAAGGTATTCAACATTTATCCATAAGAAAAATTCATATTAGTTGCCTGTTTTACTGTGAGATTAATGCTTTACACAAGACCCTATTTTTTACACTCTGACTATAAAAAGAACATGGGAGAACTGCTCAGATTCAGAATATGACTTTTATGTGCAAGGTCAGTGTATTCAGAAAACTTTTCCAACCAGAAACTTGATCGCAGGAAGGCTTTTATTATGCCAAATTGTCAGTGGCTGTAACTTTACCGTTAAAAATAGAAAGGTAACAGCTAATACAAATTAACAGTGTTGCAATCATCAGACAGCAGTGACCAACCATGACCTGCCTCTTCCTGACCCCTTGAAATGCTGGAATTACTATTGTCTATAGAAAGCTCAACACTGACTTATGCTAGAGCAGGAAATATTTTAAAATAATGTCAAAATGTCAAAGCAGTCCAATTTCAGCAATTACTTTTATCATGGCTATATTCCTCTTTTGTGCAAACACTCTTGAGGTTTCTAGCTGCACTTATGATATCCTATCACTCTCCAGTTATACAAATTATATTTCTTCGTTTTTATCTATCTGTACACATATACACACACATGGAATAAATATATATATCTATTTCAAAGCCATTTCCTTTTAAAAGACATGAACTTCAGGTTCATAAACTAAATTTTTTTTTCTGTCAAACACCTGCCCCTAAGAATGTGACTCTTTCAGGCTTAATACAAATTTCCCACTCTTGCTCAAATGTGTGTGCGAGGACATGAGCATGAAGATGTTACTCAACTTTTAACATGACAATTTTCTTGCAATCTTCTAGCATACAGAGATTCCAATGTGAGTACTAACTACTCAAAGTAGAAGACTACCTTCCATTCCATGAGTCTGCAGAAATAAATTAATTCGTCAGCACATAATTTAAAAATGTATTTGAATATGGTCAAGGAGAAGGTGTTTATTATAAGTGCTGCAACAATCTGTTTGTTTTCTGCACTAGATTCCTGCACTGATTTAGTAATTCACCATAAACTTTTAACTTTCCAACACACTTTAACATGCAGGAAAGAAAAATATTTCAAAATTTCTCTTTTTGTTTTGTTTTAAAAAACGGCATGATCAATTTCGAAAATATTTAAACTGGATAGTGTTTGCATAGTGTTATAACAGCTTGTAGTGTGGATGGACAAACAATCCCTAGATATGGAAACAGTACCTTAAAATATTCTATTGGAATGCAATCTTCTGCACAGAGAAAAATTCTGTGCTTTTTAAAAGCTATACTTTAAAATTGTTTGAAGAGTTATGCCTAAATATTTTTCCAGTACAAATGAATAATTATTCTAATAAGCAAAAACATATATGGGTGTCCTATTTTAAAAGCACATTGTGCTAAAAAAAAAAAAAAAAAAAACCACAAAAAAAACCCACCAAAAAAAGAACAAAAAAAAGAACAAAAAAAAAAAGCCCCCTCTTAAAAAAGGCAATCTTCCAAAAGATTCTCACAAACTTTTCTATACACAAACATTAAAGTCATTCAGTGGTCAAAATATGGATTCAGCAAGTTCACCCACTAGTGGAAACTCAGAAGAATAAATGTATTTGCACAATATGTCTCACCAGACAACAGTTTCAGATAATCCAATGTATTACAGATCATCAACAGATATAGAAGGATTTTAGACGCAGGTTTTATGCTGTTTTGCTGGCTATTCTTTTATTTCTGATAAACTAATAAAGAAGAGAAATGTGCTGTGACATAGGAATTGGAATTTTATAACTAAATACATCAAAATATGGATTATGAAGGTTAAAATCCAGAGAGGAAGACTGCACTGATCCTAGCAGAAACACTGCTGTTTTAAATTGTGTGGAGTCCTGTCTTTTCTTTTGATATACAAAAAGTCACTACTCTGCTGCCAGCCAGTGCACATTCCCACCACAGTTTCCACTGAACACAGATGTGCTTTCAAGTGTACATCTGAAATACTTTGCTGATATTAAAGATTCCAGGCAGAAATTGACTCATTAAAGCATGTGTCTTTTAGACTCACCTAGCAGCCTCATCAACACCAAAATTGCTACTTTAAGTTCTGGGTGAAACACAGTCCAAATTGCCAGTAAGCTTTAAAAAAATACAAAGAGCAAAAAAAAAAAAAACCAAAAAAAACAAATTACCAAAAAAACCCAAGCACCTATACATTGATATGACCAATCAAGTTCCCTCCTAAGAGAAATACTATACAGAACAGATATAATAAACTGCTCTTGCTTGTTATTTAGTGGTGGCAAGAAATCAAAATATGCTTGGAGTAGTCATAATGACACTTGATTTGGGGAAACAAAAAAATCTAAGATGCAGATATAATTTCAGAAGATATGCTTTTTAACCAAAATCCTCAGAATACATAGGGCACTAGTCCATCACTGCAGAATATATATAAAAAGTATAAATATCTGAACCAACATTCAAATAAGTGCATATGTTTTTTCCTCCAAAATGATACGATTTTTATATAACATGATAAAGGAAAAAGAAAATAACCTAGAATTTAGTACTTGAAGAAATGAGGTACAGAAAGTTACTGTAATACTTACCACTGTGAAATTCATAACCTTCAAAATCCATATTGTCATTGCTAAATTAACAATCATGGTAACCAACAGCAGAAGGACAAAGAAGTATAAGCACCTCTTTCGCCATCCATAAATCCCTACTGGGTAAAACTGAGGATGTTCAGTCCTTGGAAGGCTGTTCTGTTGTGTTGCTAATATATACTGCTCTCGTGTCATCTGGAAAAGAAAGATGTAAGCATAAGTAAGGAAATGAGAGGTCTGTTTTTCGCATGTAATATTACATGAAAATTATCTCAGAATGTAAAGAAAATCAGTTTCTGTGAGCACAGGAGGGATACATTCACCTAGCATTAGTCACATCAATGTTATTTGTACTGGGCATCTAGTATGAATTTGATGGATTCTTTGAATTTAAAGTAAACCTTTGGTTTCTATTTCAAATTAGATTTGAATTTCAAATTTATCAACAAGAAACTATTAGAAATATAAAAGTAACCCATGCATGTATTTTACACTCTAATTCTTAATGATTTTTTATTGTCTTTTATGAGATCATTTAGAAAAATATGGTTCTGGAGAAAGAGAGTCATGTACCTTTTCTTTTGTACTGGTTTTGGCTGAGGTAAAAGCAATTTTCACATAGCTTGGAGCCAGTACACTCTTTTGTACAAATAGAAGAAAAATCTCATCTTTTTAAAATATATCTTTCATAAATGAAGCTTTCAGTCTTTTATTTTACTTAGCAAATTGAATTAATAATTGATGCTATTATACATCCTCCTTATTTTACAAAAAAAAAAAATTCTTTTGCCATTTAAGAGATGGATACAATTATTATCTTTGAATTCCTGAACTAGTTTAAATTCTTCTCACACACAAGCAAGCAGTAACCATTTGGAAACTGCTTAAAGAACTTTCTATTAATACTTCCTTAAAACAAAAGTATTTATGCCATTTAATAAGAAACTGTTTCATTTTTTTTTTCCTCCACAATTGTCTTTTACAGGTGTTCATATTCAGCTGTCACATTGCCTTTAGACCAGAAGGTATTAAATTTTCCCTGTGATTTAAAAATTAAATTAAAGCCGTATCATTCTGTTTATGCATGAGTCCTTTCCATAATATGCCCATTAGAAATGTTATTTTAGTAGGCTTTGTGCTCAGGAGGAAGAAGACAATACAAAACAAAACACGAAAATACAAAACAAACAAACACAAATTCAACAAACTTATAAACCAGATAAAACAGTCAATTTTGAGCTTAAAAGCTGCCTTTCTTTTGACTAAAAAAAAGTAAAAATGCACAAAAATGAGTCAGTCGATCCAACGAGAAATAAAAACCAGATTACATTCATTTGAAGGATCAAAGAAGTGTTGATTTTATATTTTTAAAATGTGAAGCTCAAAAATGTTTATGTAATTATCTGTGTTGCTAGATATTTATCCAAATCAACACTCTTTAGGTTTCACCATTCTTCTAGTGAATGAGATATTAATGGAATAAATTATCTCACAGTGAATAATTAGAGCCATAAGTCATAGAACACACAGTCCATATTGTGACAGTATATATATCACTGAAATAAGTCAAGTCAGAAATAAAGAATTTAATAAGCAGATTTTAAGTAAGTTAGCAAACAGGCATTTTGTCTTTTTTTTTTTTTTTTCCCAATAATGATTTCTTCTCTTTGCCCTCAATTTCAATTAAATGCAATGTTTAGTGGCTTATTTATGTGGCGAATTTTACAAGCAAAGTTTCCATCAATGACATTTCTCAATCCTCCCAAAACAAGGTATGGCCAGGTTTTAAGACCTTGCATCATCTTTTATCATATGCTGGCAGTTTTCATCCTAATTGTGTGAAAATGCCTTATAAATCCAGAAACTGAGTACACAAATAGGTTAATCAGCTTCCTCCTTATAATGATTTTCTACACATTTATTTAGCCAACCATTGTAACAAAAAATGCAATGTATGATTAAACTTTCAGATTAAAAGTAACTGGTTAATTCTACACAGTTTCCATTTTCTTGATTTAACGTTATATATTACCTATGAAAAAAAAAATTCATTAGAAATAACTGGAAAGTCAACTTTCAGACCATGACAATGTCAGAAGTAGCACTATTCCTAAAACTGTGAACATAGTCCCATGGAACAGACCTTTGCAACGCAATCATTAAATACAATGACATTTTATTCCATCACCACAGCCAGGCACCACTCAGTTCCCTCTGTATACTGTTCAACTCTGTGAGCCTTGGTGAAGCAAGCTCTGCACCTGCAGCTCATGGAGAGGCATAGGGGAGGAGAAATCCACACCACAGCCTGTGGAAGATCCCATGTTGGAATAGCCTGAGAGGTGAGAGTTTGAGAGCCCATGCTGAAACAGGAGCCTGTCTGGACTTGAGAACCCATGGAAAGGAGCCCATACCTTCTGGAACATAACACTACTCCTAGACATTTTCATTACTGATTGATTCTCTGCATATTATTCCTTTAATTCATAGAAAGAATGAAAACATAAAGGTAATTTAAAATATAAATTCAGAGTATAACAGCATCTATACCCAATATTCATTTGAGTTGATAAGGAATTGGATGAGCTGTAGAGCTTCAGATGCAGGAATGATAGCTAGCAAGGAAAATTCATCATACCATCATTTAAAGGGACAAAAATCAAAAAAGCAATCTGGTCATGACTAGCCATATTTCAAAACATCATAGAGATGATTCACCTGAACCAGCTAGCTCTCCCCACTCTCCCTGAAAGTAACACAGCCTCTTGGCCAGCAGCTAATGCTGTGGAGATCTCTCTTTGCATGACACTACAGCAGGCCATTCATTTTCCCTCCCCTCACACAGTATGTGGCATTAAGCTTACAGCAGAAAATAATGTTATTGGTTTCTTTGTAGACTTTATCTGAAAGTTTACCCTACTGCATCACACAGAGCAGGAAGTGCTATAAGAACCATAGCACTTGTGTAGCAAATACACAAATGTTACATCCCCACATGGACTATAAAATCAAGACTTGGGATGAAATCAAGAAGCTCATTATTAAAACAAATATGAAGATGGCAAGTAAGTGAGTTGTATCTTTTGAAAAAGCCCGATGCATAAACTGATTAATTTTCTTAGAAAGAATTTAAAATGCTTGCTGTGACTTTCAGTATGTGCTGAAGCAGATTAATTGTTCCTTCTCTTTCGCAGGTGTTTGGTAATCTAGAACTCTTCCAAAATTAACAGAAAAGTATTGTATTATCTTGATTTCGTTGGGATTATATCAACTATGACTTGATTGACAAGGTAGTAGAGCTGCATTCTTAGAGAATTAAATATTGGAGGGAGAGAGCAACTTCCTCTGAAATTTTTATATGGGCTACACCTGACACCTGCTAAGTCTTCTCCTTTTGGCATTAGCCATTCAAGCCTTTCAAAGGCAGCCAAAACTGTGTCAGCAACTGACCCTACCACAAATCATTTACCAGATGAGATAAAAGCCTAATGAATCTATTGTACATTTCATGCAAAACAGCAGAAATCCTTATTGCCCTGATGGGCAAATATTTATTTGTTGGATTTTACTTATTTTTCTCTTTAGTATAATTGGGATCATTACTAAAACTGCCTCAGCAGCTCAAAAGAATTTGGAGAATGTGGTTCTTCTGAGACTTGAACTAGGATATGTCATGGTATCACAGAATGGATTTCAAAGAGATTATCTGGTCCAACCCCAAGGATGGAGACTAAACAAACTGTGCGTGACAATAAAATAAAAAAGTATTTATCATAGACTACTTTTGTCATGTAGGTGTCAAATCAGAGGGATTTCAAGATTCTGCTCTGAGGGTTGGATGCTTTTTTGTTCTGCTGTGGATTTTTCTTCTTGTAACCTTTAGAAATAAAGGTAGAATTGTACACAACACTCCAAAACTGTGTTTTCTAATGAAGACATCTGAAAATCCCTTTGCATCCTTGAAAACCTAAAGGAAAAAACACATGCAAACAACTCCACCATCAAGCTGTACATAATGTCAGTTGATTACATAATTTATGTGATCTGAAGTTTAATAATTCAGAAGAATCTTCTTTTTTCCTTGGCCACAAAGTACAGTTTTGTCATCAATGTCAATGAGGCTTAAGTTAGTATGTTTTTACTGACAATTTGCTGGGCTTTATGTTGACAATTAGAATTTAATTTTTTCCTAATTCAATACAGTTAGATTACTACAGAGACTTCATTATAGCCACAGGCAGGACAGCAGCTGAGGTACACAATTTTCTCCCTGTGATGCCAGTGCTTACTAAACACTTACTGAAACAATTGTCTATAAAAGGAAAATAAATGTTTGCATCTTGGATATTTTTCTCCTATAAAATTATCACTTCACAAAAATCAATATCAGTCACCTGATACTATTACCATTATCACTGAGTGTGAGCATTTATGGCTGTTCTGTTCACCATATTTAATTGTAATGTTCTCTGCACAATGAAGTTCACAGCATGTTAAAAGAATAAATAATCATGTAATGAATAGAATCATACTTTTTACAACTGTTCTGTGACTTGAAATATTTTAAATAATAATATTGTGCAGTACTGAATTTTCAAGGAAGCTGGATTCAAATCCAGCTCAGGCTTGATGTTTCTCTAAAAATATGCCTTTCTAAGCTACATTTTCATAACTGAACCACATTTCAGCGCATTTTTAGTGTATTTTAAAAGAAGCTTTGGTTTAAAAAACTTATTATTTCACTTTATTATACTTTATAATTATCCAACTGCATGTGGTTTTTGAGAACAACTTTTTGTGGTGCTCTGTCTAGCTACACTGACTATTACGGACAACCTTAATCAAACTAGGTGGGATCACAGAAGTTTAGTAACAGCAACACAGGATTACATATAGCTGAGCTGTCTTAGAGAAAAGCAGATGCCTAAGGAGACAACTGCAGCATTCTGCCCTAGCAACTGTCATAGGTCTCTGGACTTTATCTCAAATATTCCTTCTGCTAGACAAAGCGATAAATTTTGTCTTACTGAATAAATTCTAAAAGACTAATGAAATAGCAAAAAGTCAGGAAAACTACAGCAAACCATTGGATCCCAGTTTAAAAACCCATGACTTTTCTCTTAAACCTGGTGGGCCCTCATCCCTGTTGCTCTACATATCACAGTAAGGCACAGCACATTCACAAGTGCTAGGACCAGCACTTTACATCTGCTCAGCTCCTTCTGTTAAGGCCACTGAGAAGATAAGAAATAATGTCTTTGCTAAGGATATTTCATGAGGAGAAAACTTGGCAATCACATCAATGGAAGATGATAGGACTAATATTTCTGTAGCTTCACAAAAACTGGACCTAATTTTCCTCTGTGAATTACACATTTTGTTAAATCAGTTTCAGTAGATGGTGGCAAAAGTGTAATCTTCAAGAGTCAGGAAAGATGTTTTAAGAGTGGCAGATTCACCAAACGCATCTGGACTGGAAGCAGAGGTGCAATGAACACTTTATGAGGAAATACCTTAGTTAAATAGTTCATTTCTGCCTGTAGTTTGGATTCTACACTTCATGTGGTAGAGGAATCATGTGTAGTCCACAATGAAAGAAGAGGAAAGATAGGAAATATGAATGAAACCTGAATTTTTAGAAAGATGGAAAATAAGCTTTTAAATACTCTTCCTTTTCCTCTTATTTTCGTATATGTGTAGCACAACTCCATTGTATGGCTAGAAAACCAATACTTGTAGATCTGAATCCACATTTCTCTTCTGGCCTAAAACACAGAACTCTGTAAATTCATATGAAAAATAACACAGACCAGGTATCAGAGTACAGAAAAAGCTGCACTGAGTAAGTGCCATGATATGAAGAACAGGAGTATTTCTTAAAAGGAGACTGATTACATTTTGGGTTTTACTTGTATTTGTTGAGCTTCTTCATAATATACATAGGCACAGCTACACTGATTTTTTTTTTTTCATCAGTTTTACCTTAATGTGAATTTAATATCCTCATATTCAATATTAATAGATTCCCCATCCCTTCAGGACATTTTTTAATCAATAGTAATCACAATCATATAGATAAGTAATCATCATTATATCAATATGCAAACTAAAGGCGTTACTGGTGTTACAGTAACACAAGCATGAATCAAATCTTACTACTATCCAAAGCTCTAAAAATAAAAGCTATATTTTGCCTGTCTGCCTGATAAGAGCACAGGCAGAAAAGAGCTGAATTCTTCTTAATAGAAAAAGACAGAGACCACTGTGAGAATTAGATTTAAAAATACATATATGTGTGTAAATATAGATAGATGATCTAGATATGGATAGATAGACACATACAGTAGATACACATACAGTAATCTCTAATTTTATAGAACCTGCTGATATGGGTTATTGCTCCAGTCTAAAAGGAAAACATTTTTAAAATTTAACAAGAGAGGTGTTTTACCAGGTGTTTAAAATATTAACATTCTGATCACCGTTTTTTTACTAAAATAACACTCACAAAAAATTCAATTCTTAAAATACTCTCAGAATAGAGATTCAAGTCATTAATCTATAGGTTTACCATGTATTTCAGATGATACCATAAAATCTACAGAGCACACCTAAGTAGTTTGTGCAGAAACAAGGAATGTAAGCTTACATGTTTTTAATTTTGTATAATATACAGGACTAAGAGTCTAATTTGTTTCCCTTTTTCTTCAGTATTTCCTTCCTTTAATTAGCTTATTCATCTTGCTTGTTACTAATGGATGCAACCCTGATCAGCAGTTTTATAATTTATAAATGTGGTTTCACTGTGATGGCTTGTTGCTGTGCCTGCCTCTTTTATAAACCATCTTCACGGCATTGTAATACTGTAAAAAAAGACAAAAGATGTATCTAGCACTGCATAACCAATGACATCTCACCAAAAAAAAACCCAAACAATACCAAGAGATGCTGAACATGAAGTGCAAGTTGTTAAACCTTCAAGAAATAGGAACCTTCAGAATTATTATCAATGATCTAAAAGCAGCATTAAAAGTAGATCAGTGGAAAAACAATTTCTTATTACATGAAATTTGAAATTATTTCTTACTGCACTTTTAGAACTATATTCCATAACTAAACAATTTAGTTCTGTGCTTTAAAGTGCAAAAAAGTTTGACTATCTTTTCAGATGTTGATCTTTTGGAAAGAAAGATAAACATTTTGATTGCAAGCTCCCAAATCACTTAAGATCCCTAGATGAAAAAGATTTTAATAATATTTTCCAAACTATTTGAAACATGGATTACAGTGTTAAATGTGTAGTATTAATTACAAAAAGCAGATCTAAACTCCTAAATCACCCTGGCAATATTTTTCACCAAAAATGGAATCACACACATTACTAGAATAATTTTCACCTTTTCACTTTCTCCGTTCTACTTCTGTTTGCATTTGCTCCTTCCTGAAAATGCATGCATGAAAATTCATTGACCAACAGTCAACTTGTTTGGATTTAGCAAGATACTAAATCCAAATTGAGCTTCCTTCCTGAGAAGGAAGCTCAATCACACCAGAGTTCTTTCCTTATTTAAAAGGGGTTTCAAGTACTTCCAAAAAATGAAGTCATTCAATATGTAATGATTCAATCATATATTTCTTCCATATTCACTATCTAAGTTGGCAGTACTGAGAATGTTTTTTACTTTTTTTTCTTTGAGCAATTAATAGGATGCTACTACATTGTGGGTTAAACAATATGAGTGAATTCAAATAACTTCCACATGAAAAATATCCAATTCTTTCAGGTATTGTGGGAAAACTAGAGAGATACAGGTGGTCATCTAGATCTCATTTTTACTGCATTCAACTACCTTCCGTTCTTTACTGTAAGGAACTGGGTTAAATCCTTTCATAGTCTCAGGCAGGCAGAGGTTTTTCCCGACTTTCCTCAAATGATTAACGAAAATGAAAGAGACTCACCCTACAGAATATGTGCTCTCCCTGCTGTGAAAAGAAAAAAAGAATCAATATAGCTTGATGAAGAGATGACTGATTGGAGTCAAACAAATGTAGCATTCCTTTCATACTAAGAAGAGACTGAAGGAGGGAGGAGCCAGTGCCAATGCCATTTTATCTTCCAAGATATATGTAAGCACAGTTGGAAGAACAGAAAAAAATAACTGCTCTTCACTGCAACTCTACTGAGCCAGCTTTATCAATAGAGTGTGTGCAGCTGCCTGTCCCTGAAGAAGCCATGGTCAGCAAAATGGAAAACTGACAAATATCAAACACTTGATTTGTTGAAGACTCTTACTCAAAAGTCATTACTAACTCTAATTCTTGGGAACAGGATATTCAAGGGAGCTCAAGTACAGAAAAGAGAGTCAGAAAAATGATCTGGAAAAAAAAAAGATTGGAAAACAGTCTTTGAAGATGCTAGTGTGAAGACAGCTATAAAAATACAGAAAAATAAGCAGATGTCCTCCAGAAGTCCATTTTAACATACAAGTGATTCAGAGTGGAATTTACAACTAGTTGGACATCTGTGGATAAGGGGGAAAGCATAAAAAATGAGCTGTGAGAAAGATTGTCATGATTCAATCAGTATGGTTGTTAAAAAAAATGTGTAAAGAAAATGAGAAAAACACCAAAAAACCCCAGATGATTCAATCAGTATGGTTGTTAAAAAAAATGTGTAAAGAAAATAAGAAAAACACCAAAAAAACCCCAAAAAAACTCAGTAAAAGGGACATAGCTGTGGCTGAAGAAACAACAATTTTTTCAATAAACAAAGAACTGGGAAAGTAGCCAAACATTCTCTCTTCAAATTGGCAAAAGTAAGCTAATTCTCCAGGTATTTTGGGAAGGCAGCTACCGCATCAGCAGAAAACACCTTTGCATAGCCTAGAAACTATCTGTGACTGTCAAAAAGCAAGAAGCAACTATTACTGTGAACAATCCAGGAAATTAATGAAATTTCAAGGGTCAGCAACAATCCTCACCAACACAAAAACAACAAAAAGGAGAAAATATTATTTTTTCAATACCGCACTTGTCTTATAAACAAATAAGAGCCTCCAGAGTTTCCTTTAGATGAAATCTGTCAGACGAATATTCCAGTTTGTTATTCTTACAGTTGGCTCCTGTAAGCTCACCAGTAATTAAGTCATTCCTATCCACTCTCACCAGAATCTCAACATGAATGATAACCTTTGACAGAGACAAGTTGCAGGAAGTATGGCAGAACCAGAATGCCCCATTTGACCAACTACCCACTCACTTTTGGATCAATGAATCAAACCTTCTGATCAGAAATGTCCAGACTAGATCCTGTCTAAAGTTAGAGTTTGCAAAAATCCGAATTAGCGTACTGAAATTCATCCTTTATATTCTTATAAGGAATCTTTTCTACAAAAAAATCTGTAGATTTCATATTTCTGATCAACCAACCTACTCAGATATGACAACAAAGACTGAAAATAGTTTCTAATGCTTATAGAAAATTCCTCATGCATTGATGCATTTTTCTTCACCAACAGTAATTTTTTGGTGGACATACCCTATGTCTTGGTACTTTTTTCTTCTTTATGCAAACTTCTGGTGATGCAGCTTTTGCAGATTTTCAGCTTTTAGATATCAATGGACTTAGGACCTTTATTTAAGACTCTAAAGCCATTCCATGCTGAACTCTATCTCCGTGGAAAGCTAATTCCTCATTAGCTTCAGCCTACTAATGAAGTATAGCTGTAAAGCTATAAAGAAATTCCTTTAGAGAAAATGACCTCATAATTGCCTAAGACTACCCATTCCTACCATTCCTTATTAATCTCACCCCATTCTGCTAAAGAAACAGGGAACCTGGCATTCTTAGTCTTTCAAAGCTTTCAATTCCTATCAACATAATTAGTGCATTGAAAATAATAAATGCATGAAATTATTTTCTTGACTCATCTTCCTTAGTCATCTGAAATAGAGGAAATACAAATCAAGCACAGGAAATACACATATTGGGAATTAGCTATCATATAGCTGAGCTTTTGATGAGCAACAGTGGAGCAGGCCTAGGAAAATAAGTAGCAACTAAATACTTAATTTAGGGGGCATTGTTTAGTAGAAATTGGTCAACAAATCAGGATCCTTTCACAAAGTGTTTCTTTACAGAGGAAAAAGAGGTTTAATGTAAAGACTTCACATATCTGTTTTAATTCTGTCTCAAAGAATAATTACTTTATAATGAAATGTAAAATGGAGAATAAAAACTTGGTTTCATAAAATATTTGTATTAGTGCACCTAAACATTTTGCAAAACACATTTTCAGTGGATTAGCTATCATATCACATAATGATATTTTTTCTGAACTGATTAATGTATTATCCGATTGAATGCAGTAATTATGAGCCTCTTTTTGTTCAATATTTTCATTAAAAACTTCAGAGAATTACTATGCAGCATCATTTATTCACAAAACCACCACTAAAGATTAAGAAATGGTATTCACAGAATTTTAAAATTCCTGGTATTATGAATACTAAAATAATCATACAGCAATTTTTTATTTCAAAATATGCAAGCTGATTCTCAGAAAGAAACTAAGAATAAAAAGTCTGTTGTCAAGTGGGAAAAAATATTTTAGGAATCTTCAAAGGAACAAGGAAACATGAGGCTGGTGATGGACAGGAAAAAAAAAAGGTAAGTACAGCCAAGAGTGTCTAGCTCAGACAGGAACAGGGACCATTTTCAGAATTCACAGTCAGAAGCATCATAGTGCAAAGGAGGGTAGTAACACTATTTCTGCACCTCAGGGAAGACAAAACTTCAAATGCTGCATTTCTAGTACTTCACAGAGAATAATAAAAAAGAAGAAAAACTACTGGGCAGACAAAAAAATAGTTAGCTCTGGCTTTTTAAAATGAGTATTAAGACTCAACCACTCATGCTCAAATATTTTAGCTAGTGATTCTAAGCAACTGGCCTACTCTCTTTTTAGATTCCCTAGAAGAACTTCACCTTAAATGCTCCTCACTAGAAACCACTACTGGAGTAGCAAGGCATTGCACAGCTACTTGTTGGGCTGTCTGATGAAGCATGATCCTCATCAAACCTTCCAATGTATGCACAGCTTGCTTTGAGCTTTGCCAAAATACTGTAGAGTTCTTCCCCTCTGAAGCCTCAGCCCCTGTAACCAGACACAAGCTCAGGAGCAAACTGTGCCCACTTCCACATTTGTACACCAAGTACACACTCATCACCATCAGTACCTTCCTGTTGTTTTCACTAGGCCATCTTGGGAAAACACAAGAAAGCATTTACAATAAGCACTACAAACGTACATAGAACAAAGAGAAATGTCAGATCAAAAGTACTGTTTTTTTCCCTGAGCCTACAATGCCATTCATTGCAAAAAAGGCAATACTGTACTGTAAAAGTGAAAAATTATGTGTACGACTAGGATGGAAATGGCCACCACATCTTCAGGATTCTACAACTGGGTAAGAGATTTTGTTTATTTATTCAAAAATACTAGAAAAGAGTGGGTAATCATACCCTTTTTGGACTTATAAGTCCTAAAATGCAATTAATATGTCTACATGAGCTAAAGACATATATATATATATTTTTCTCCTTCAAGGACAGAATTAGTTCTTTGTTTTAGAACAATAGGCATGGCTTTTGTAATCATTAAACATTTCAACCCAAAACTTTAGTGATGTTATGATCTTCTAAATTAAGTAAAATCTATTCATGCTATGTTATGCTAGTCCCATTTTGATATATCTAGATTGAAATCAAGCAGTTATAATGGATAAATCAATCTAGCAGAAAAAATATATCAGAGTAACCACTACCATTCATAATAAGTTTCCCTTTGAGAGCTTAGATTGATCTTCTTGTTTATGTACAAAACATCTCATTTTATCATACAGGCTTTTAAATTCCAGGCAGACCAAAAAAATGGAAACTGCTGTATTCCCCTGAGCCCCCTGCACAGAAAAATATTTCACCGAGTGAATACAAAAATCTTTCAGCTGGCTCTTTATTCTTTGCTGGTTTTTTGCTGGGGTAGAGTTAAATTTCTCAATAGTAGGTTGTACGGGCAAATGTTTCAGATTTGTGCCAAAACCAGCGTTGATAATAGAGGGATGCTTTTTTCAGTGCTGAGCAGATCTTGCACAGAGCCAAGGCCTTTTCTGCTTTTCGTATCACCCCACCAGCAAGGAGACTGGGGGTGCAAAAGGCACTGGGAGGGGGGACAGCCAGGTCAGCTGACTCCAGCTGACCCAAGGGGTATTCCACACCATGTGGCATCATGCTCAGTACATAAAGCAGGGAGAAGAAGGAAGAGGAGAGATGTTCAGAGTGACGGCAATTGTCTTCCCAAGTTATCGTTACACAGGGCTCTGCTCTTGTGGAGATGGCTGAACACCTGCCTGCCCATGGGAAGGCAGTCAACGAATTCCTTGTTTTGCTTAGCTTGTTTGTGCAGCTTTTGCTTTACCTAGCAAACTGTTTTTACCTGAACCAACATGGTTTTTTACTTTCACCCTTCTGATTCTCATCCCCTTCTTTTCTTCAGTGGGTGGAAGACTGAGAAGAGGCTGCATGGAGCTTAGTTGCTGGATGAGGTTAAACCATGACAGAGGTGAAGTCTCTGCATTATACTTAGTGTAGTAAGAATGGGAAGTACTGCAATTTAAGATGATATCTATTTAATGATGAGTAGCAGTTTTCTTGAGCAAGACCAGTGTCTCTGAATTAATATGGATAAAAATTTAAAAGAAGAAAAAAATTTAAAAATTTTGTGCTTAGAGGAGATATTTATTGCATCCTTTAATTATGAATAGCTTGGATTATGAAGCACCTATTGCCAAAAGAAAATGAAATACAGTTCTACTTCACCTTATTAGAAACTACTACTGAAATACTATTTCTGATGCACTGACAAAATTGATTAGGAAGTAACTTCTATCTCTGCTTTGTGTTTTATGCATTCAGCTCATAGAGAGTGAGTCATTCTTGCCTTAAAAGTCAAGTTTCTGGGACATCATTTCATAAGATCCACAGAAAATATTTTCAAGGCCATCTGGCATATATACAGCTAAAACTGGGGCCTCTGTCCTAGAAAGGGAATGAATTTAATATTGTCGTTCAAATTTCTAGGTCAGGTGTATCAGGATACTGATTATTAGACTCCCTGGAAACTTAGTTATGTGTAAAGGTCAAGACAAAATTTTTATCTGAGAATTTATCTTTTTTGAGTGTGATTTTTTTTTCTACTGTTTTAATAATAAGGCAGATTCTTACAGATGTAAAAATTATTATCTACAGAAATGTATTTAGAGTTGCTTTATATTTGTTGGTAAAGATTTCCTGCTGCAACTTTATTAACTATGCTATGTGTTTGAATAATTTATCCCATTACTTTTACAAGACTGGCAATAGAACCTTGCAATAGAAAAGAGCTGAAGGGTATTAAAAGCATCTACAGCTTATGATGATTTGGAATAAACAGAAGAATCAAGTCCCCCACCATATCATTATTACATTTAAACAAAGATCTTTATGTCCTTTCCCTTTTCTAGAAGTTATTTCAAAACCAGGGGGGAAAAAGTGCAGATGTCATTGGGTATTGAGGATATATCCTAAAATATGCACACAATCTCAGCTAATACTGTAAGCACCAGGCCATTGTGAAGTCCTAGACAAATGGCATATTTCACTTAGTTATTCAAGTTGCAAGTTCAACAACATGAAGAATAACAATTTATAAAATGAAATTACATCAGACATCACTGTGGATACAACCCTTGTATGCCATTAATGTGGTCCCTGACAATCCAAAGAGAGAAAGAAAAAAAAACCCTAACGTTTCTGAGTAGAAAAGAGAGAAACCACAATTGGTTTCCGCCAAACTGCCTAATTCTACCTATTGCATCACACACTGGAAAACCCTCAACAACGTATTTTCTACACTCCACAATTTAAAATAAACTTCAGCTGTATTTCAGCTATTGTGCACCAAATGTGTGAGTTACACATGTTATAAAAGTTATAACACTGAGCAAAAAGAAAGAGAAAAGAGGCAAAAAACCCCCCCACTTAACAGCATACCAAGGAACTTAATTTTCAAGAAATAGGAAACACTACAACTAAGAAAAGACGCAAGCTCTTCCTGTGCAAGAGCAGCAAATTATGAAGAAATGCCTGAATTTGAGATCGATATTCAAGAGTGTTCTCATATCATTCCCTTCAGTCAATAGTGTACTTATAACACACTGACAATTGTTTTTTGACCTGTTGTTGTGTTTTTGGTGTTCTTGCTTTTTTTCCCATGTAAAACTTAATTTTTTTTCCCAGTAAAATATATTTTTCCTGCCTGTATAAACATCTAGAAAGCACGAATATGATATACATTCAGAAGTCTCTAATACCAGTATTTTACTATAAAATATAGCTTTTGTGAGTTTATGATTCAGGAGGACAATAACATGAATAGAAGTATTCACAAGGGAGCTGATAAAACTGTTATCACAGTTTTAATAAGTCATTTTTCATATGTGACCAGCTGGTTTAAACAAAAAGTGCATTCAAATAAAAATTTCTGAAGTTAATTAGCCTAAAATATATGATTTTTTCTCTTCTACAAATTCTAAATTGACATAAGTATCTCAAAAGCATGACTGCAGTAGTGTAACTGTAGACAAATCACCACCTCACATTTTTCAAAAACTGCTCCTTGTAGGCATTTTTTTCTGAGCATAGAGATGAGTTGCTGCCATTTGAAAAGTAGACAAATTATCAATATTTTATACAATAATTATTATAACACCTTAAAATATCACCACAGTGTTGCAAGAAGTAATTAGCTTTGAATTTTAATACATATGACATTTTAAAAAAGTATTTTAAGTTTCTAAATGCATCACCTGAAAGTATAGCTACACTGATAAAAGCTGCAATTCTCCACACTGTTCAAGATTGTTGCAACTACCAAGTAAAACTAAAAGTTTCCTGCTGATCCAGGAATAATTAGAAATAATTTAGCTGGACAAGCCCAGGACCAGTCTCAATACATATTTTTAGCAGGAGAACAGAAAGATCCTTAAGATCCTTAACACATCATGCCCAGTCCAATTCCTCCTTATGTAATTGTTCTGATCACTTGTGATTTGGACAATAATTTCCACTTATTTTCAGAAAAACAAGGACACAGTGAAAACTAGGAGGCAAGGAGAATAATAGGAGATAACAATGCACCCAAAATTAATTAATTAGTTGTCACATTTGATTTAGGATTTATCTAACCCTAATAAGGTCTGCCAGCCATGAATATAGTCTAAAATGGTCTGGAAATGAAAATCCAATCTCCATCTGCAGCCTTATTTTAGAGACATCAGCATCACTGTTTTGCATGAAAACTTCCAAATGCAATGACCAGGCCCCTCCAAAGTATGTGCACAAGCTTTAACAAATCCCATTTACTCAAAACAAACAACAAAAAGGTGTTTCAGGAATGAGGGTTTTTTTTATTTTGGCATATAGGAATGTACTCATCAGAGAATACCTTCGCATACAGATCTAAAACCTGATAAAATCTCTTCTAAGACAAAATTGATCCCATTATTAATTGATGTTTCCAAAATGCACATTAAGTCAGAATTATCCTGAATATAAAGTAATTTTTTAAAAAAAAGTGCTCAATAGCATTCTGATAATTTTCACTTTAAATTATCTACTCTTCAATATTAAAAGATACACCACCAATCCAAAAAAATGGATAGAAACTTGAATACTAGTGGAATACAAGTTTTTAAAAGCAATTAATTAAACCAACGTTTGTTGATGCAGTATTCTAGTCTACAGAGATTTTGATAACGCCTTTCTGAAAAAGAAACAGGAGTGCTTTATACTGTCTGAAATAAGTGAAAGGGGGAGGAGGGGAGAAGAGAAAAAAGGGAATTTTGCACTAATTCTATACGTGCTGTTGCACCAATAGCTTCTGCTCCTTATTTCAAAGGAGAAATCTGTTGACAACTTTTTGTTCTTCGAGAAAACCCTTCAACAGCAGCACAATCATCCCTGTGAAGCTCAGTGAAATAGACTGCCACATCTTTTGAAAGTAATTTTGGAATATCTGGAAGAGCTTTCTTTCATTAAACTACTTCTTTAAAGAAGCAGAGTTTGCAATTTAGCATCTGCAGTTAAACTCTATAAGATTCCAAAGCGGGAAGTTTGTTTACTTTTAAATTAAACTGCATCATGAATTAATTTTCTTAAATAAATGTGCAAATAGGCACCTGAAGCACTAAAGAATGGAGAGCTGCTTTTAGCCATACAGATGGCTGATGCCATGGGTTTTTTTGGCTTTTTAGTTTTGGTGGGTTTGGGGTTTTTTTGGGTTTTTTGGGTTTTTTTTTTAAATAATAACTTGGAAACGTAATAAAGCTGATTGAGAAATAGGTGCTTATTTTCAACTGAAACATTATCTAGAATGAGATTGTTTTTCATCTCTGATTAAGGAACTTCAGAATTTCAAGCAGTACTTTCATGAAGAGCACTATTCATTTTCCTGTTACACAATGCTCAATGCATTACAAATGTTTCCTCTTCCCATTTAAGTCTCCGCAAGAAAACTTCAAAGACATATTTGAAAACCAGTGCATTTCTTACTAGCCATATTATTATTTCTGTACTTGAATTATTGTGTTGCTTTGTATCTGACAGCCTAATTACCTGTCATTAGTTATGACAAACTCTTTTAATTTATGCTCCATTTTCATTCTGCTAATATTTCAGACAGATGTACAAAATGTTATGATGCTATACACCAGGTGCTGCATAAAGGAAAATGAAGAATTTTTTTTTCTTTCACCTTGTCCTTTCTACAACTTGTAGCTCCAAAGAAAAATATTAAATGGTATTTAGAAGCATCTCCCCCCACAATGTTCTGTATTTACTTTCTGCATAATATACGCAAAGTTTAAAAAATAACCATTGCATGGCTCTGGTCTTCTACAAGTGATCTATACAGTCCCACAAAACTGTACTTGTCAATGGGAGTGTCTAGCTAGTTATCACATATATCAACATATTAAATGCTTACAGAGGGACATATTACTCCTCCTTGCAAAATCACATACTTGCCATAGGCAGAACCACAGATCTTGTGCAGGGTCTCCCTTTAAACACTAGGCTTACGTGACAAGTTTTAAAATATCTGAAAAAACTGCATCTATTCAAAAAACTTTGAAAGCTGTCAACGATTAAAATCCTCCTTATTAAACAACTAGTAATTTGTCCATTATCAATTTCAGCATTTCCACTCTCTAATTATGAACCACAAATCTTAAAAATCTTTGAAACTTTAATGCCTTGAAGAATTACAACAAATTAATCACCACAATGAAAGTCCTGTTATTTGCATTTTTTTCCCTTGATTAAACAACTACTTTAAGGAAACAAAGTTTAAAATTTAACATCTGCAATTCAATTTTCACTTAAGATCACTGAAGTGGCTTGGCACTTTCTATTAACAAATCAGTCATTTCCTTCTACTTTTCAAATAACAAATACTCATTGAAATTCACTAGATGAATTAGAAACACAACACACAAATAAAAAAAGGAATTAAGTATGCTAACATACAAACCTTTTACTTATGAAAAAAGGCAGGAAGCTATATGTAGACTGACATATTTAGCCAAGAGGAAAGTACATAAAACAGCTCTATTTACAACTTTAAAATGTCAAATATGACAAAAAAATTTCCCTGAAAAGTAGTTCAATATGAAGTTAATGAGTACTGGAGCACCACTCAAAATAACTTATTCCATCAACGTAAGTTGTCCATCTAACAAATGTGAGTTTAACGATGCCAAAAAGATTAATAAGGCAGGAGCACAACTGGCTATGGGAGAATTCTTGGCTTGTAATAAAACAGTGGATAGAAAATCCCAGTCTAGCATATTCATATTTGTGTAGAATCACACATATTTTATCCTAACACATGTTATATGGAATTGTTTTCAAATTAATGATGCTTAATTGATAGTCTGGAAGATAATAAAGCACATGTAGTCTTAACATACAGGAAAGCTTTGGTGGGAAAAAAAAAAGAGACTATCAGAGATTCGAAGGATACACTCTTATGAGAGTCTTTGTAATTAAATTTATATTATTTTCCAGCTCATATATTTTATATATCTAAGATTGTATCTATCTATTGTTAGCACTTTAACTTTTCCATCTTTTATAAAGTTACGTCCTCAGTTTTATCTGATTTTTCTCAATTAATTTTCTTTTTGAAAACATCTAAGGATGCAATTGGCATTTTGAATAGAACAAAAACAAACAAAAAAACCCAACACCAATCAGTAACTGGTCAGACTCCTACCAATCAAATAAAAAAAAAGAAACAGGGGAAATAGTCTGTTCTCTATCATCTCCACTCCAAAAAGTATGTTTAACAGTGTCTATGCAGATTATTAGATCAATAGGTAAGTTAGGTGCTAGTAAATCACTTGGCCTGTGTAGCATTCACCCAAACGACCAACTGGAACTGCAGAACTGCTGGCAAAGCTCTGCAATGTCTTTGCAAAAAACAGAGGCAGCAGGACAGCCTCAGGTCTTCAGTGCAGCATCCATCTGCAAAGAGGACTAACTTCTTTCCAAAGTGATTCGAGGAACTACAAGCCACTGATCCTGACTTCCATTTCTGGCAATCCCTTAAGACTCAGTGTGATGTCAGTGGGAAGGCTGACAAACATGGTCTGTTGGAAAGAGGCAGCACAACTTCTGCAGGGTGGACTCAGCCAAATCAAACGAGCGTGATGATCTTCAGAGCTGATGATTGCAAGGCAACGTATCTGTAGAAATCAATCTAAGCCATGTCTACATAACCATGAACTCAGATTTAGCAGCAAAATGAAGGAAAGGAATCTAAGGGTCATTAGTAATGTTTCTCTGAAATTATCAGCTCAATGAATAATAACAGCCATAATAAGGCAATACAATGATGGGAATTATTTAGGAAGGACATTGAAAATGTAGTGTTGACACTTCAGAAAACCTTCATTAAAGCTTCTCTCCAGCCTGTTGTTTGCCTAGGATTTGCTGCATGAATTTAAAACAACAGCTGTTCTAAAGCAATAATGAGATATATCCACACTAGGTTATTTAGGCTGACTCCAGAAATGGAATTATAAATTCAAAAATCCACATTCATCACAGCAGTAAAAAAAGTCAGCTCTAAAACACTAAGCTATTCTCTACTGCTGAGTAGAATACCTCTACTGCTTCCTTTAAAGCAACTTTCTTCTTGTTATTAAAATTACTCAGTTTTACATTAAAGAAAAAAAAAAGAAGGGGGAAATTGTCCAATTTTTGGTAATGGATATTTTAACTAATACAAAATTGCAAGTATTACAGTGTCAGATATCTTCAGGGGGAAATAACTGTGACTTGATTTAATACGCCCAAAGAAATAATTTCCATTAGTAAAAAGATGAAGTCAAATATCGTAACTGCTATCTAATTTTCTGAAACATTTGAGTCATTTAAGGAAAGAACTACTGTGATAAGTGAGATGAGTGCTGCTATTCTGAGGAGAAAGAGATAAAAACCTGTGCCTATGGAATAAAACTATTGAATATAGTGGATTAGTTACTACCAGGTGAAAGAAGTTAAAAAGCAACCTCTCACAAACAATCAATATAATAAGTAACATTCTTTGTGTTACAGTCATCCTATTATTTAATTTTACACAGATTTCTAGAGGTAAATATAAATGTACAAAATTGATGGCGAGGAGACAAATTTGCAAAGAAAAAGGTATAAAATAGATAGATACAAACTTATAAATCACATTAATAGTGAAATATTTTAAGGGAAGATTTTTTTTCAGTAAATATGCAAAGTTAAGCTCCTCCACCTTCAACTAAAAATTGCTCACATCATTTAACATAACTTCAACCTGACACTTTTATCGTATTCCAGCACACCTCTTCTATAACAGTCCCATACTCTTTAAAGAACAAAACAGTATCTAAAAAACCAGACTCCTGCAAAGATTTGCAAACAGTCTTAAATTGCATTTGTTTTCTGTACTTTCATTTCAATATATGTGTAGAGAATTAATGCTCAAATCACCAGAACTAGTTAAATTCTAAAATTTACCATTAATATATTATATCCCTTTGTTTTGTGTTTTTTAAATAGTCTTAATATACATCAGAGTATGAGTTCCTTCTCATTCTATAGGTGATAATTTATTTCTATTTCTCCATCAGACAATAGTTATTGTTACATAAATTATGGAAATCCAAGTCAACTAAGAACTACCAAGAAATTCTCCTTTATCCATGCATTCAGAGAATTCTTCAAAAATTCTATTGGACTGTATCCATAGAGCTCCTTTTACAAATACTACAGTTTTCCCTGATTTATTTTTTTCATTATGCCACTAATCCTATGCTTTATTGTACTTTCTTGTAATGCATTTGACATTCTAAAGAAAGTGATTTAAAATCTATTACTCTAATAGCCATAAATTCCTGTAAGTAGGTTCCCAGAACTTTGCTGTTTCCTACCTCACTTCTTCCTGAGGGTTAGAACTCTACATCAGTTTAAAAGTTCTGCATAATATCTGTCACTTTCTCATCCCCAATGCAAAGACAACTTCAAGGAAGAGGTTATATATGATGCTTTGTACCTTCTCTATCCATTGCTATGTTGCTTAAGAATTCTTAAGTAAAGTGTAAGTTTTTTACTACAGTTGATTTTGTCGATTTTTTCTTCTGTCAACAGATTTCCTAGCAGAATGTGACTAAAGGCCGATTGACAAAGATGGATGCAAAAATATTGCTGCATGTTTCTTGCAGTCTTATCTTTCAGAAGCTTTGCCTTCTTGACTGTACATTGCTCCTAGAGGGTCTGAAAAATGTTTTACTCCTGATACCATCAGAAAAACCAAAGGGATTTATCATTAGCTTTCATAATTTCTCTTTTTAAAATATGTATCATCACCACCAGTTCCCCTACACAAAAACTTCTTATATCCTCTGTACTTTGGCATTACAATTCTCTCAACTCTTCCTCTCACTAAACTATCAGTTCAGTCATTATCCTCAGAAAAAGACAGTGTTCCTCTTCCCTCTTTGATTTTGTCCATTCAACTGAAACAGTTTTGTCTCTTTCTTTTCTCTCTGTCACCAGCCTGATTGGGACTTTCACTCTCTGGGCTGTTCCTTGTCATTTCAAAGTTTAATTTTGTCACTGCCTATCAAGAAGAAAGAGAACTTGTATATAGTTTCATGACTATAAAGAATTATCTTCAGGCTCTTGTTGTTTCATATGTATTATTTTCTACTGCATTTGTTAAGCCCTATAAATAACCATGTAAATTAATCCAAATGTAATTTTATTCCATTTACTTAAGAAATAAACCTCTTTCCTTTGGCTTTTGATGGTGATTCTCATCACTTTGGGAGCTCCTGCAGCTTCAGAAGTTACATCAATGTTTATTGGATGTGAACTTCTCCGTCCTGCACTTTCCTGCTCAGCACACACAAAGGCTTTGCCACTGCATCCAGCATTATGAACATTTTCAGACAACCACTGCCAGTCTGTCTGCACCTACCCCCTTCATTCCCAAACTCATCCTCTAGAACTGCTCCTCACCTTTCCTTGAGTCCAGACAATGCATGGCCTTTTGACCCTCCACATAATTTTGTGACAGGTGACCATTTAAGGAAGCTTGTGAAGCCTCACACATAACACTGTGTAAGCAGTTTCATCCCACTCTCTATGTTGAAACATTTGTCTGAACCATTTAGCAAAGTCAAAATATAGAAAATATACAAATTAAATGCTATAAAAGTATTACAGTTTAGATTCCCAATAATGGTAATATTTAAACAATACATCCCAATGCAATATGTACAATGCATTTCTAAATTCAACATTTACTGAAATAACACCATGAAATATGGTACATGAAAGGCCTTAAAAGAATGTATATTTTCATGAAGTTAGTAAAGTCTCCCCAGAATCAACATAATTTTGGAACCCAGATTTCAGAAGTAACATTTTGGACTCTCCTTTCCAGAAATATCTTTGTACTATTCATTTATTATTACCACTAAGACCTCCAGAGCATTCTTCTTTCGGCCTCTCATATTACAGAAAATGCAATGCAGACCTCAAGATATATGTAGAATTCTTCCCTAATAAAAGTCCACTTCTGAAATAATACATATCTATGAAGATACTTGTAGTTGAATAGCAATATATCTCCCAGTTTCAACACAACTTTTCACAATGGCCTGAAATGAAATGTCCTGTGTAGCAATCATTTTACAGGATTTAATTGATGCATAGGCTGATCTTTGGCTTCTCTCTTGCATCAGCATACATTACAACATGTATCAGCTTTTTATTTTTAAATCTTTACTTCCCCCTCCTTCATGGACAGCATGTAGAGAGGTATCAAATAAATTCTCTTTCACACTGTATTTAATGTATTTCAAGCGTGTTTGCTTTGTAGGCAAAGAAGTTCAAAACAAAGATATTTTTTTTCTTAACTCAGAATACATTCAATCCTTCAAATCACAAAATTCTTAAAAATCCCAAATTTTAAAAATTATGTTTGAGGTAGGTTCTTCAGTGTCAAGTTTTACCTCAATGCACATTATATCTGGAGTTATTAGCCCTTCAAAATTCAAAATGAAGTGTGAAAACAATCCCACAATCTTATGTAACATTTTGTTATGTGAAGGCTGCTGAAATAGTAATAATTATAATAACAATCAAATAATACAGAAAAAAGAAGCCAACAATTCAACAATTTATGGCAAATTCAAGAAATCTCTATGCTTTTAGCTTCTTTGTATTTTTTAAATCATTTAGCCAAATCAAAAGAAAATATATGAAATAATGCATAAATTTCTGAATTTTTCAAAACAGCACAACCACTTTATGGAGTTTCTAAGTCATGAATCAATCTTGACGGACTAATGGAGAACAAAGGATTCAGCTATGTCAATACCAACTTCCTGAGGTGTGACCAAGTAGTTATAAAAGCATAGTGGTTATAACAAATAACAAATAGTTAACATACACAGTATGAAAGTATTTTGACCTAAATAATTTGGTGACTGTTTTATTTCAGTCGTTTGAATAGCAACATTTTACAGAACATTCTAACTTTATTCCAACTAGATGGTGAATGTTGCAAAGATCCTAAAAAAAAAAAAAAAGGTAGAACACCAGTTTAACAATTCCAAAGTTATGAAAACATTTTAAGGCTCCTCAAATACCTGATGAAGAGTTGAATGTGAAAATGGGAAAAGGGTGCTGGCAAATTTCAGGAATGTGTTAGTTATAAAACAGTGGCAAGTAATTTATCCACAACCATGAAATAAAGCTCTATTCTGACAGTGAATTCGGGAGAAATTTGAGAGAAATTAATCAGCACTCTGGGACACATTAATGAACCACATACTCAGTTTTGATCTTATAGTTGTACCCCTTAGTATTACTTTTATCCTTGAACTGCAAGAGAAACATCAATGAAAGAGGAAAATTGCCTGAATTCTGAGGTCTGGGTTTGAAATATCAAGATAGTTGAGGCTAGTTAAAGGAATTACCAAAAAAACTCCAAGGAACCAAACATACAAGCAAAAAAAAACCTGCAAACCTAACAGACACCACACCCCCCAAAAAAACCCACCCTAACACAAAAAACCATGCACGAGCTACCTAGGTTTTTTAAATTAGAAAATATGTTCCCTTGTTTATATCTGAACCTGGTAACTAACACAAGATTTTACCATACTGTAAAGTACATTAATAAAAATTTGACATAAAAACTATGCAGCAGAGAAACAGGATTTTTTCAATCTTCCCACCAACTGACTACAACAGCTAGAATTTATTAATTTTTACATTTTCCACCATAAGCCTTTCAAAAAAAGAGTTAACCTTAAGTAAACAACATCCTTTTTCGATGCAGTTGTGACTTTTATTTTGCGTATGAAAAAAAATATAAATGAATATATGAAAAAAAATCCCTAAAGCCAAGCTGCATATGCATATTTACAGAAACAGTAAAGTTCTGATGATAAGATTATGTGTAATTGAAAGTCCTGTGGGAAATGTGGGGTTTTCCTCCCAGTGGTTTCTCTGTGTGATTTTATTTTTTTTTTAATGTCATTCACAGATACTTTTAATAGGTTTTGGTCTTCAAGCTAAGATTTTAAAAATGACATTATTTCTCTTCCTTTTCTTAAAAAGCACGCAGTTCTGCTGAAAGGAGAAATTTGTGAATCCTAAATTAGACGAGGCAAACAGAAACTGTTTAAGCTATCTTCAACTACCCACAGCTTTGATAGGCAGCACACTAAACACCCTGTAATAATACCCTCCTACTGTAAAATAATTACATATTATATTTCTTATATTGTACCCCTTTAACCTAGTGGGAAAAAGTTTCTAACTATTCCAGTTTCCTATCTTTACTTTTACCTTGTAAAACATATAATTGCTAGAAGAAACATTTTCTATCTTCTGAATCTTTCTACATTGCAAAGGCTGACTAAAGTCACTCATTTCCCAGTCTCCAAATTAGTAAATCTGCAACTAGAAGTGAACGAAGCAAAGAGATAGAATTGCACCCATCTATAGTTCTAAATTTATTTCTTGTGACTGAGCATTTTTTCCCAATTCAGTAAAGAACTATCATATTTACAACCTTTTCCACACACATTTCTTTATCCTATCCATCAACAAGATAATGAGCAGAATATATCAATGTTATGTTTGCCTTCCTCTAAATAGCAGCAGGAGAATAAGCATGTTGCTGATGATTAATCCTGCAGCAAAAGCATGGAAAAAAACTCAATATTTGGTGTGAATATGTCCACATTGTTTTTTAAATCTGAAGGCAGGAGAAATATCTTACAGCTAGTTTTTTTCCAACCTTGTTGGAGTCTCATGTCTTGGAATTTATGAGAATAAATAATGACAATCAAAGCTGATATTGAAAAATGATCAGCATTTGGGACAGTGATGAATGTTTATTTCTTCATGGGTGCAAGAGCTAGCAGCACAGCCAATTCATTTTTCCAGCCACAAGACTCTATTTCCTTGGCCAGATCTACAGGCAAGCATGAATTTCACTACTGGATGGTGCTGATGGCTGCTATTTATCAATACCTACCAGGTCTTCAGTGATGGGGAACACATGTGTGCCTCCGACCATCGTTTGGTAGAGCATAATTTGACTTTTAGACTTAGAAAGTGAAGAGTTCTCTCTCACTCAGAAAATGAAAGCTCAGTCAAGGTGGGGAGTGATGTACCATGTTCTTTCACCTAACTCCCAGCTCTTTCCCTGGTTGGGAAAGGATATTCACTGCTACTGTAGAATCTTCTAAATGCATCTTATTCATCGTTTATCCTTCTGTCATAATACTTTTTTTCAAGGTTTTCAATTCCTTGCTTTTTCCCCACTGGATTTTAAAAATACACTTCTTACTGCCTGCTAGCATTACTGAAGCTCAGATACATTTTTAGGGTGATGGGAAGAGACTATAAATGAGCCTGCTCTTTCACTACTATTTACTTATTGAGTCAGTGTCACAGCACTAAGCACTTTGCCAGCAAGAGTGACGCTAGGCTGTAAAATTAACATGAGACAAAAAATAAAAACCTGCTCCAAGAACTAGAGAGAGACAATGAAAAGTAGACCACCTAGGAGGAGTCATAGCTTAGATATTCAACTGGACTCTTCAGCAGAATGAGAATAAAAAAAAAATCCAGCCATACAAAAATTAATAAAACATTTAATAAAAACATAATATTAAAAAATAAGGAGAAATAGATAATTGCTGTTTCTCAAGTATTACATTGCTATATAATAGGATTCCCTACAAAAAGAATATTGGCAATAATATTGTAGTTCTATAACCCTGATCCACTGCACATTACATAGAGTCTCTTAAGACTACTGATACTTCTGTTCAATCTCATTAACCGCAAATATCTACAGAAAAGAAGTTATAAAATCCAGTTTCATTTGTTTTAAACACAATTGTGGAGATAGATTTGCAATTCTAAGCACAGAAAGATTACTAAATAATTCTTCTACAGTGCTGCTCATTTGCATAATTAAAAGCTGGCAACTCTTCATTCAGTGTTCATTTCCTTTACCTACTTGCAATATTCAGTTTTCTCAGCGTACAAAATTAAAAGGCAAATTTACTACTTCTAAATAAATAGTACTAATCACCAACTATCTAATTGAAAATACATCAATTACTACTGAATTTTCTGGTGCTTTGTATTGCAGAGTTAGCTGTGTTTCCATCTACACAGAAACAACAAGCAGAGTTCAAAGTTCTAAGAGGTGAAGGTTATATATTTTCCATGGCACAAATGCAAAGTAGTTCTGCCAATGACTTTTGCTAATCAGCCAGTGTAAATATACTGAACAATATGTACAATATACCAGAAACAGGCCACTGCATGATGAACCAGAACTTTACAGTATCCCTCCTAGGTGGAAAAAAGCCAATTTCACCAAGAAAGAAGAAGCACTCCAGACCTACACACACACCAACTGTACTCACATCTAGCTGAGCACTGCAATTCAGTCATTCCAGTGAGTTCTCAGACAGGCAGCCTATATATTGAAAGCATTCTCTATTAGAGTAGCAAAAGATAAGTATCTTGATATGGTACCTTGACAGCTCTAAGGCGGGATTTTTTGCACTCTGGAAGCATCACTCAGTGTCCAGCAACAAAATATGAACCATCCAGAGAAATTAAACTTCTCTCAGGTCATCATTCTGCAACAAATGCCTATACGCACAAGTACAAATACAATTGTACTAATGAAGTTGAATACTGGAGCAAACCAAAACCGCAAGAAAAAGACATTAGTAGCCTTAATATACCTCAAAAAATGTATATTAAAAGAGATTTTCCTCAGTTCTGAAGGAAAATAAAAATAAAATTTGTACTAAAATGAGAGTTTACATATAAATATACTGTATGCACAATATACTGTAAAAAGGTAATGTATAGAAACAATATAGAGAATATAGGAATAAATAAGAAACACTGATATGTGGTTTTGAGTTTGAATTCATATTTACCATCTGCTTTTCACTTGAATCTTATCTGAAATGTTTACATTTCCATAATTTACAAGCTTTTTATAGAAGGATAAAGTAACTTCAGGCAAAGCAATAAAAGAGGGGTTCTTTCTCATCACTGTCCCACATCTTTG
Source organism: Pyrgilauda ruficollis (assembly GCF_017590135.1). Classification (NCBI taxonomy): domain Eukaryota; kingdom Metazoa; phylum Chordata; class Aves; order Passeriformes; family Passeridae; genus Pyrgilauda; species Pyrgilauda ruficollis. Next base: position 23,570,723 of record NW_024508100.1, read on the forward strand.
CAGCTGACATCAATGCAGGCTACGAGACTCAGGGACACCAGAACAGGTTCCCATATGCTCTTGGATATTTCCTTGATATTTTTTCCTAATCCTATCTAAACCTATTTATTTTCACACTATTCTAGAAATCTCTAAGGAACCATCATTTTTCTCCAAGACTTTATCAAATGGTCTTTCTCTGTAATGATCTTTGCAGTGGATATCTTCCTACCATTTCTCTTCCAATACCATCTTGCGTATCTCTCCTTCTGTAAGCTTCATTTTCTTCACTACATGCAAATTTTCAATCACTGTTTTAAGTTTCCATTTTTATTTGCAGCTCTCACTGACGGAAGGTATATTGCAGTTATGCCTCATTCAAACATTTCTTGAAAACACACTCATATTGAATCATCTATCAATCAAGCCAGTATTAATTGAACACTGAAGGTTTTTAGCACCCTAAATACATGGTAAGTTTTCCTGTTCTGAGTGATGTGACCTTATTTGTTTCTTAACAATGGCAGCATGATTAAAATCAAGGAGTCTTGCCAAGTTCTCCTAGCAAGTGTGTACTTGCTGGAAACTAATATTCCTTTACCAGGTCAGCAATTCTATTTTCCAAAAACAGGTCAAAGTCGACAGAAATGCAGCACTGTAATTCACCAACAGAAATTTGTAAATTGTTGCAGCCTAAAGGGATTAAAAAAAAACAAAAGAAAAAAATGCCCAGTTCTAGATGAGGCATTTTATTCGTGAAACCATCCTTAAGTGCATAAACCTCAAAACACAGGTTTAGCCAAGACTTTCTGTTAACTTCTGCAAGATTATCTTTAGACATGTGATTAGAATCTGGAGTGCTGAGGTTTTCCTGATACAGTGATAAATACTTGGTATCTAGACTTTGAGCAATGAGAATAGAATTATATTATGGCAATTGTAAAAATCAGGGGTGAGCTGTAATTTTTTTACTGGGCAGATATGGAGTCCTGCTGTCTCATCTTTGTAAAGCTGAAGAATAATGTCTGAACAAAGGAAAATGAAAACAAGAAAATGAAATAAATGCATACTTTTCATTGTAAGCTAGACATATACTGTTCATCAAATAAAAGAATGAGAATCATAAAATGAAATAGGATTCATAGAAGTCAGATAATATAATATTTAAGGTTTCCATAACCTTTTCTAAAGGTATTTTGTGATTCTTCCCTTGTGTAAATCATGTCATTGCCCAGAACTCAATCCAGAATATAATTTCAAACTACTGTAACTATTTTATAATTTCCTTAGTTAGATAAGATGGAGGAAAGGTGGAACTGATGAGGGAAACAAACTGCAATCTGCATTCTAGATGCAAGCAATCATGTCTTATATCTCCTGCCTAAACACAAGTGAAGAGATTTTCTAGTCCAAACAATTAACATCTATATATTTTATTGTCATTACAGAGAAAACCACACAGATACTCAACTGAAAAACCTTGATCACATAAGCTAAAATCTTTACAAACATAACTTAATTATAGCCATCTTGTCTGGAAGCATAAAATCATTAATTATGTTATAGAAGAGACAAAGTGTTTAAGAAATATCAGCATGACATAAATATTCAAAATGTAAAAGGATATTAATCTCACGAGTTCTTGCAAATTTATTGTGAATTACTGACATTTCACTGTTAAGTGAAATGTAAATGTTTCAATGGGCATTGATACTATTAAGGCAACTGTAATCAAAAAGATTGTAAGAAACTTCAAAACAACAATACAGATTTTCAGTAATTCTGATAATTCAGATGTGAAAGATTGGTTGTTTTGGAACAATGCAGGGGAAAAGCCTAAAGATTTGAGGGAAAAAAAAGAGTAAATGATATGAGCAGATTGCATTGACATTAATGTGGGACTAATTGTGGGAAAGCAGCTGTCAGAGTAATCATGAAATCATTAAAGTGTAATATAACATAAACACATAATTTGTTACAACAAACAGCTGATATTTTATTCTGATGAAATTTAATTCATCATATAAGCTGAATTAAAATTAAATATATCTAGGCTGTCACAGAGCTACTTATTTGGCACTCCCACAAAAACGTAGAAATGTAGCTTTCAGGACCACCCCACATCATGCTCAGTGCCTAGCAGTGAACAGCCCCAGGATCCCACATTACCCACACCTTGGCTCCAGCTGGAAGTTCCTTCCTCTTCCTCTTGCTGTGGGTACAAAGCAAGTAAACCACGGCTTTGATTTCCAAGGTCACTGGGAAAACTATTTGCCTTACAGCACCTAATTGCAGGGCACATGTGTCACACACAGCAGAGTAATTAAAAGAAAAGTCAGTATATTCCAGCAGCAGATCAATTGATTTCAAAGCTAGTACCAATCATATTTACATTACCTGTACTGAGCACAAATTTCCCTTCTGCTTTTCATGTTCATTTGCTAAAGAATGAGCAACCAGTAGACTGAGTTTACACTCTGATGAACAAAACTCCAGTCAGACATTTACAGCGTCTACCAAGCCCAGAAATAAACTGGAAACCATAGAAACAAATTACCGACCAATTGTTATAATTTCTCTAACTTGTCAATAAAACATTTCTATGAGTAATCCAGAGAGGACATGAAGTATCCCATTTCTGTGTAAGAATTATTCTTTTTCTCTCCCATGTTTTGATGATAAAATTCTCTATTCAAAGTACGCTAAGAGTCACATTGATCTGCTTTTAATTATACATAGATTTCCACCAAGAAAACTGAAGTATTGAAGTGGCATTCAGCAACTTAATTTTATCTGTTTTATTCAGTCTGTGATTAGCCTATACTTCCTCATTAAATGAGGTTCTTGTAAAGTACAGAGAGAACAAAGAAAAAACATGTTATAAAATCTTATCTTAGGAAACTATGTTTCATGTTAGGAAATCCAAGTATGAGATACTAACTTTTGGGCTAGACTAACAAAACACTGAGTTGCACAAAACTAATTAATATGTAAACCTTCTCTAACATTAAAACTTTGAAGAAAAATTTCATATAAATCCAAGGACAGAAATAGGTTTCACAATGGATTAAACTGAAAGGAAAGCTTAAAATTCAAAAAATTGTATTAAAATTATTTCACGTTAGTCATTAGTTGATGCAAGTATGAAGCATAACTAAGATTATGACTAGAGATTTTCTTCCATGAAAAAGTTCAACAGCCTTCATTAATCATACCCATGAATCATACCCCTAACAAAAATATTTTAACACTTAAAAAAAAAAGTAATAACATAGGCTATCTCTGAAACTTTTACAATAAAAAAGTAAAGTTACAAAACTCTAATGAAGACTCTGACACTTTTTGGACCACAAATGCCCTTGCTTCACTTTGTCCTTACCTACCACCCCAAAAGGTAAGATTTTTTATTACAGAATCCAGTGACAGATATTACCTGAAGTCACCCTAGAATGAGCAAACATTAAATCCAATATAGAAAGTTAGAACACAAATCCTGGATTAATTTTTTCTTTGCTCAAATGAGTTATATCAGAGTTCAGTTCAGAAGTAGAAGTAAATAGTAAATCATGAGAATGAAGCTTTTAATGCTAAATCATAAAAGCAGAAGTAATCAGCAATAACTTTCAGTAGCCTGAGAAATTTTAAAATTGTTGTACAGGGTATAATTTTTTAAATGTTGTACAGGTCTTATCAGATTTCAAGCAGAGGGATTTTTACAGTTACTTTTTATATTAAGTTCTGAAAACACTCTATGGTGTTTTGATAACAAAAGTGATGTTTATAAGTTCTGGTCTGCATTGCTTAACATACTCAGTTATGATCACAAAATTCCTGCTTTCATTTTAAAAAATAATTGGTTTTGAGTAATCTGCTCTAAAACCCACCCATGTAAATGTTAAAAAAAAAAAAAAAAAAAAAAAAAAAAAAAAAGAAAAAGAAAAACAGAGTAGTCTCCTACTGAGTAGGTTAAAAATTTACAAAGGATGTTAAAATTCTTGACATGACTTAGGCCAAAAGAAGGTAGTACCATAAACATGAAATTACATGAATATTTAAAATGAATTAAACTTGCCTAAGCTACAGAAAATTTGGTTGGTGATATATTTGAAAAGTTAGTTTCATCACTACCCCTCATTTTTGAATGAATAATTCCACATATTTCAGCAGATTATTAACACATAAAACTCATATTGATAATTTCTATATTACACTGTAATGGATTTACTGGCCTGATTGGAGAAAATTAAAACCCTTCCTCCAAATATTTTTATTTTAAATAATATGTTTTTACTGCATTATTCACTTATAAAACAAGTGAAGAATATAGTAGATGACAGTATCATGTTGTAGCTTAATGTTAGCTAAAGAGAAATCATTCACAGATACTAACATCATGTACTTTTTATACATATTTCTTGAAATAGCTAGTATTTCCCTTTCCATGTGCTCTTTAAGAAACTGGTAAACGTATGAACCACAGTAAGAAAAAGATCTTCCTGGAACTCAGCTAAAATTCTGCTCCAAAATTTACAAGGGAAAAAAAAAAGGTATGAACCAATGAGAAAATCTTTAATCTTTCGCAAGAAGTTTTCCTGTTTTCATGCCACCTTTTGGACATCTTCACACAGACAAGATAGAAGGATCACACAACAAACACATCATTTCTTATGCTTTTTTGCAGAGTTTGCCTATATTTTTCTTCTTATTACCTGTAAAATCACAATCATACAACTTCTCTGAAAATCCTGGGCAGTGTGGTCAATCGATGGGATGACATTTTAGTTACAAATTCTGAGGTTTTCTTTTTAATTACACATATCTAAGGAGGTTTTTTTATTTGCTGAAAACAAAAGCAAAGAACAAACAAACTAAAAAGCTGCATGCTGGTATGTTTAATTCTTGGTATTATTTGTCTCTAACATCTAACTCATCCATATAGTTAGAATTTTTTGTTTTATTACTAGGATTTAATTTATAAAAGAATTTTATTGCATAAGTGACAAAAAATACCCAAACCCCCCCCCCAAAAAAAAAAAAAAAAAACCTCTCTAATTATAGTCCAGATTTTTAAAAATAAGTTATATGACATAAATAAATTGGTTTTGGTGACAGAGTACTGGTCAGAAAATTTTGCTCACAATTTTCAAAGGCATTTTCAAAACAATCTAGTACAAAATTATAGCAAAAAATAATTAAACCTTGGCATTAAAAAAATTCTGAATTCCAGTTCCTGAAACAATAAAAATGAAATGGTTTGACAATATTTTTTTGAGACTTCAGGTTACTAAGGTAAAAAACCAAAAAGACCTGTTTCAGAAACATCAACATTTTTAGAAAAATAATCCTTTTCAATGTAGTTAGGTGAATATTATAAATTCAGGAACAGTAACAGTTAGGTATCATCACGTACCACTGGCTTTATTGGAGCTTTAAAATCTGTGACTGTTTAAATGAAAAGGCTATCAGAAGCTACCAGACTGGTACTAATGAGCAAAAGGGTAATAAAGTAAGGTTAAATAAATGAGCTGGAGGATATAAAACATATTTGCACTTTTTCCCCCCTTTTTTTTCAATTTTCCTTTCAGAAAATACTTTTATTGGCTATCTTCCTGTTCATAACTTCAGCACAGCTCATGCAAAGATTTGCACAGTTGGAGAGCTAGGTCTTTATTCTAACAAGACTAGCAGTTTGCAAAAAATATTCTTTTTTCTGTGTTTCATTATATCACTAAACTATTTCAAAAACATAGCACTTAAATGACCTGAAAAAATGTCATCTCTCTTCAAATTCTGAAAACCTCACTCTTTCTGCTGCTGGGCCAAATATCAATGCATGCTCATTACATAAGGATATTTTAGAAAATTTAGTTCATTGTGCAAAATTTATTTCTTTTAATATTATTAAGAAGCATTCCAGCTACATTGCAACAATAAATAACCTCTAGTTGCAAACTATTTTGAATGGTCAGGCATATCTTCATCCAATTAAAAATGCATGCAAATATACAAAACTACTTATATGTTTTCCAGATGGACTTGCAGTTCAGGTATCTGGAATTAGAGGAGGTTCAAGAGCTTAGCTGAATAATTTTAACCATATCTTCATGTCAGTCTTTCCATTCAGAAAATATTTACCTCCTTAAAAAAAAACCAAAAACAAAACAAAACAAAACAAAACAACCTCTAGAAAATCTACGTATAACCTTCTAAGTAAAACCTGCAGTATTATTTCCAAACTCAAATATGTTTTCATCCAGATGAAAGACACACTTACAATTATCCAATAGAAGCTGGAATACAAAATTGGACAAATGTATGACAATTTAAAATGATATAAACTGTAGAAACTTTTATCCTGAATGAATGGCATCTAAACAGAGATTTAAAAATGTATATGGTAGTCCGTAAATATCAAACTGACTACTCAAAGATTTTCTGAGATTTTACAGTATTTTCATAGATGTCATAAGGAACCTACTGTTTGATGATACCTTAGGAATAGAGAAGATATATAGAACATTTCATTCAACCAACTGATTTGCAGACTGCCTACAAAAAGAATCAAAAAAGCAAACTGCATTCAGTGAGACAATTTATTGGGGGTGAAAGTAAATATGGTGAATAAAGCATATGAGTAAAAAGTTCATTTTATTTCCTCATAAAGTCTCATTCTGTAAGAGATTGTGGGTTTATGTCACCATAATTACCATAATGCCAATAAGAGGAGGGGGGAAAAATATATCAAACCCCCCATTTCCCCCACTTCAAAACATCCTTGTACACTCCAACCCAAGATTATCAGGTCCTCTCATTAACAGCTACGTATTTGTTATCTGTGTGAATAGTATTGATCCTAACCACAAAATTTAAAGTTTATTCTATTTTCAGAATGAGTGACTAAAACCTTAAAGTACATATTAAATAATGCTTCCAGTTTGTACAGATCTAGAATAAAGCACTGCCTAATGCTCAAGGCATGTCTCTCCAACATCCGTCTCCATCATTTCAATAAAGCAATATACATTGCTTATGACACTTCAATTCTATTTCAAATGTATTAGTCTAGTTTCAGTTTCTACCTTTATTATTTCACAATATTTACTAACTCCGAGGACTTATTTCACTCAGTGCCTTGTTTAAAAAGGAAGGTATTTTCATTCATATTTTGGACATAGACACTTTGCTTCACAAGATGTCTGTGTCTTACTTGTGTTCTTAAACATCTGTTAGTGTTCTTTGCAAGAAAAATCTATTCCCAGTCCCATTTCATGGTAAAAAATTGGTGTTCATTATTACCTTGACTACAACTGTCTGAAATTTCACTTATAGCAGTGACAAACAAAATCTGTATATTCTAAAGAACTTGCAAACTGACAGCAACAACAAAAAAAAATACAATGTACTGGGACACACAAGGTATTCAATGAATTATTATTTCATGTATTTTGGAAAAAATGAAAAAAATCAAACTTTTAAAACAAGAACTAGCATAGGAATGAACCAAAACAGAATTGTGTATGCCAGAAGAATTTTTTTTTTTTTAAATTAACGACCAAACCAAAACAGTCACAAACAGAATTTGAGGCACCCAAACTGGTATTCCCAGGATGTGGAGGTGGAAGACAAGTATACAGGTTGATGACTAGATGAAGCTAAACACTATTTCATTTTGAATGCATTTACTGCACAATTAAATAAGACCCAGTAAAAAAAGGGTGGTGGGTAGAGAAGTCTGTAGAACAAAGAAAAAGTAATTATTTACTGTGAAGAAAAATTTAGCAGCCTATTTCCACATGGTAGAAAGGACAACATAACTCAGGGTTGAAATCATGACTGTTAATGAGGCTGTTAAAGCAGTAAAAGACAAGATGAAATTTTTTTCAAACACTTGGTGGGGAGAAGAGATGGGAGAAAAACCATTAAGTGTAGCAGAATTTAGAAATGTTTACTCTGCAGGGCAGAGATACGTGGTTCTGAATAGCTTTATTAATGTTGTTCCTCATTGCTCTCCACCTACTTAAACAAGACTCCTACACTTTAAAAAAGAAACTTTGATTTACATGACATCTATTACTGGGACAAACAGCTCTCTCAAAACTTCAGCTGAACAAGACATGGACATCCTATGAAAAGCTGCAGCAGTTTATTATTTAGCCAAGCAGATTTTTTCCAAAAAGGTTTAAGAAACCTTTGTTGTGCCTTTACTAACACACATTAATCTGTGCAATTAAAATCTGGTCATGCAAAGAACTTCATTGCCTCTAAACTTAGTTATTAAAATCAATTCTCTTTCTTTCTCTGAATATGAATTCTAGGCTTCAGATGCCAGGTAATCATATACGCATTACATGACTAGAAGGCGGCAATTTTCAGAGAGGAAAAATGATAATGAGTATACAAAAAATTATAAAACATTATGTACAAGTTGCTGTGAAGACACGTTGGAAAAGAGAACAGTTCTAATGACTTCTCAACTTTTAGTCATTGGCATCGCAGATAACGTTTGCACTCAAACCACATGTAACTCTTTTTGATAGAAATGGCTTCTAAGTATATAGCAAAGATTTAAAGTGCTTTCACAGTTCATTCATTTGTGCAAGTGTGATAATTTAAGAATTAGAAGAATTTTCAAAATATGTTCCATTTAGGTTGCTTCCTAACTGATGGAATTTTTTATCCATGTCCACTTATAGATGAGGTTGGCTGATACCTGCAAGCTATTTCTAAGCTTTTAGTTTCCAGTAAACTTCTTGTTACATTCAAAGCAGTGGTATGAACAAAGAAAAAGAAATAATTTAATTTCAATATATTCTTTTAGTAATATCTTTTGAGATCCAATATTAATTAATAATATCTCATGGCCATCCTAATTTAGATTCCCAATGTTTTTCCTCTGATCTTCCACGACAAGTTTCCTATGAAACTATGTTACTAATTAAAATCAAAAAAAGAAGAAAATTCATGTCTCTAAAAGGCAATGAGTATCTTTATGTTCCAACCCTGAATTTCATACGAGTAGCCATTTTATTAAAATTGTACTTATAATTTCAGAGTGCCACTTGGTTTATAAATTGCCTTGAATTGGTCCAATCTATGCATTACCTCTTAGAAGTTTCCTAATCCTCCAATACCTTAATTAAGATTCATAATAAACTATAGTGATTTTTCTACAAAAAAAAAAGACACTTATGAAGTTTTAAAGATTAATGACATTGGGATGAATGCCAAGACAGGATATGCTGAAATGAGAGGACATGCAGATTGTGGGAATCCACATCACTGCTCTTCAGGAGGACAAAAAGAAGGAGTAGCTACAACAGCCATAACAGTAGATACAAGTGCATCAGCAATTACTTTTTGTTAAAGGAAAAACAAAACCCATTAAAAATGTTGGAAGATATCTGATAAAGGCATTGAGACAAGTCACAGGGCAATGCATTAGAAGTTTTAGATAAAAATAGCATTTTTCAAATGTCTGTATTTTCTGAAGCTTATCTGACTCGTCTAATTTTCTTTCTCTAGAAATTCTTTAGTCTATCCTAAGCAGGGGTGATCTTAACTTATACTGACAAGTACATCTTTACTTTCCCTCTAGCTCTTATGGTCGAAGATGAAGCTCATATTTCTAATTGGTTTTAAGAACTCACATTTCATCACAGTAGCACTCACCTATCATTGCCTAGTCATATTAGAATACTCCCTCTACCCACAGGAAAATATGAAGCAAAACAATAAAGAGATTTAGAAAAACATAAATCTGCAAGAGGTCACAAATTTAAGACAGCACTACAAGCACAAGTGTGCATGAAAATATATACACAGAACATAAATGCATACAAGAACTGCAGAAGTATTCCCTTTTTCTTGTAACCAATCACTTTGTAAACTTTCAGGTCACTTTTGAATTCCCTCTTTCCTTTAGTCTTCCAATTTATGATTCCATTAACCTTCACAAAAGCTGCTAAATTTATTGCTGATTTTCCCTGAAGAAGGACTGGCTAATGACTGACACAATTTTAAGTGCAGAAACTTCTCTGAATATTTGTGTAACTCAATTTTATTATCATAAAATAATGCCTTTACTTAATTTATTTAAAAACTCAAATATATATAGAAAAAAGAATAGGATTTAGTTTCTTCAGTCTTAGGGGAAAAAATGTTGACAGTTTTGATTCACAGACTTTAGACACTGAAACCACAACACATGATTTTCAAGAGTTTGACTGAAACTACACATAGTAGATTTTTCATTCTTTGAATTAAGTCAGTAGTTAAAATCAAAATTTTATCTGAAGACTCTGAAACAAAACAGTCAAAAGAAGGAATGGCTCAGCTTTTCCATAAGAAAAAACAATGAATTTAGACTAGACAGCTAATTTCTAGTTAGAAGCAGCGTGTTCCAAAATTCCTGTTTTTCCTGGATAACATGAGTTGCCAGTCAGCATGTTTTTCATTACTTAGGATATACTTCTATTATGCTTCTAAATTATGTTTCCACCCCTTAACTAAGATTTGATGCAGATTTCAAATCAGTATTTCTCCAAATAGCCTGCACACTGCAAGCTATTGGAGAACATTCACTCCATTCCGCAGTTATTAAGTGTACTAAATAAGATAGTGAAGCTGACTATAGAAGAGTAGAATAGCCTGCTATTGTAAAACAGTGAAAACCAAAATGTACATTAGAAAAAAAAAAAGCTTTGTAATTTACTAAAAAGAGTATTTTTATCTTTACCAGTCATGCAGCAGCATGTAGGATCAATGCTAATCAAAGGTGGGGACAGACCAATATTAGAAGATAATTTTAAAAGCATCCAATGAAAAGAAAAGTTATCAAATAATTTTACTACTAATAAATACTTTTAAAGACCAAAGTTTTCCAGAAATCAGTCCCAAATGAGCCACTGTTTCCATTTCACTGCAGCCAGAATCTCCCACAGGAAATACTTCCCCAAGGAACCACACTCAAAAGCTTTCTGTGCTATCATTTCACAAAATATGGTATTTCACAGTCTACTGGTAACTATCTTAATCTACAGGTAAGTCACAGTACCAAACAACATGAAAATGTATTTTTTCCTCTATCTTATTTGGAGACAAGGGAAGACCTTAGACCGGGACAACCTCAAATTTGGTTCTTTAGCTCTTTTTCAGCAGTTGTGAGCAGACATACTGTAGACCTCTGTTGCAACAATCACAGTCAGCTCTCCCCTTATGATCCACGTAAACATAATTCCCTTCACGTTCCACTGTCTCCTCCAAGATTACAGCTCAATTTTCTCTGCCATCTCCAAACACCAATTGCTGCATAAATCCTGTTTAAAATTGGCTCACAATAATTTTATTGTCAATTTACAATTTCAGACTGAAGGAAAAGTAAACACACAGATGACTAAACAACCACAATTTTCACTAGAATGAACATAAAAGCAGACCGAAAAACCAAAGATATAATTTTGAAAGAAGCCAGAAAAATGAAAAAGAGCATGTGAAAGCCTTTCATTTTACTTATGTGATTCCTTTTTCTTTAACCCCACCCCAGCACAGAGATACAAAATCCTAGCAGAAGAGATTTTGTCTTTTGATAAGTTAAACCTGATAATATCAGTTATGGATAACCATTTTTTCACTTGTACCATGTTAATAGGTTTTAATCTCAAAAAACATGTGTCTCATCATCACACTGTGACTATGCCAGACTATAGATAAATCTAAAATATCTGTAAGCATTCTCTCTGTGATACCAAATAGCTGAAATCAACACAAACTGTGCAACTATTCTAGTTCTGCTTCTTGAGTAAGCTTGTATTTTGAAACACTATAATTAGGCTTCTTTTTGCACAAGCTGCCTAAAGAAGCCTTATGCACATATTGTAGCAGTGTGCTGTAATACAATCAGCTTTTCTCCTTACTTCCATCCCTAAACATACACCTTGAACTAAGCTCACTTCATTCATCTCTCCTATTTCTGTTTTTTTCCACAAAGAGATGGGCTGCATGTCTTCAAAATGTGTTATTTTGTGGAGAAAACAGATCTTTTTTGTGGTGTATCAACATTAAAAGGAAAAAGAGTTCCAACTTACATTTGAACTGAATGAAATCTGTCTTTTATTCAAGAGAAAGTATTATTACATCCATTCATAGTCATGTCAGATAAAAAACAAAAAAAAAAAAAAACGCTGCCAGATAAAAGTCTTTTAAAGCCATGTACCATCAGATAAAAAACAAAAAAAAAAAAACACGCTGCCAGATAAAAGTGTTTTAAAGCCATGTACCAGTGTATCAGTTAGGAAAAAGATGCCATCATAAAACACTAGACCTGTTAAATTTTATAGGCCACCTCTTCAGACATCAGCCATCTATGTGGCATCATTGAAGTCACAAAGGAAGATTGATTTTACTCATTTTAACACAGGTAAGGAGCACTAACTGATTCCACCCACAAGTGAAAGCATGATTATAACTTGATCTCATGTCATAGTCAAGTCTTTCATATTTCAAGAGTTTTCAATATGTATTCTTAGATTACTTCAGAGACTCAGCCAGGACACAGGTAACCTACTTACTCTCCATTAATAAACAAAAACTATTTTGCATATATTAACCATGTTGACTTTTTTAGATTCCGTCCTGCCTTATTTATTAGTCTTTTTGGGCTCATCAGGGTGTGCAACATCATAATAGTATCTGGCAAAACCTGACACCTACCTCCTTTGTGTTCTCAAATAATGAACTCCCCTGATGTGTACACAGATGTACATCAGCTTCTCAACACACACAGCAATAAAGGGAGGATAACTCCACAGTAAAAAAGTCAAACAAACTAGTGAAAAGATCCAATATTGTATTTAATTCCTTTTTTTGTGCCAAATGTACTAGGAAGTACTAATCTTCAATTAATATAGAAATTATTAATCTCACTAGCAGCTCAGCTGCAACATTCTCAAATATAAAGGATAAATTTGATATGTCTTCCCCTGGCTCGTGGCAACCAGAGAGAAGCACCAAAAAAAACCCCAAAACAAACAAACAACAAAAAAAAAACCCAAAAACCAACAAAACAAACAAACAAAAAAAAACCACCAAAAAACAAAAACAAACTCAAACAAAAAAAAATATACCACAAAACATTTCTTCTGGTATCCAAGGTCCTGCTGGACATTCAGTTGCAAGAGAAGGAATGGGGAGGTAGGGATACAAACAACCTGGAAATGTGTTTATATACATTGTGATTAAAAATAAGGCTGTATTCTCCAGTGAGAGTCCATCACCAGAATTGTGTAGAACCTGGGCCTGCTAATTAAATTTTCCTATTCCTGAAGCAATCTCAAAGGTAAGCCTGAAAATATTGATTGCATTGTAAGTTTGGTACATATTTGGGCTGCCATTATTGAAGTTATGCTACACTTCAGAGCCCTTCCTTTTGATTTGTTACTTCAAAAAAAAAAAAAAAGGTTAAATGCTACTCACATCTGACCCACTTTTTTAATCTACAACATACACTTTTTACTAACTGTCTCTGCATAATCAAATAAACTCTTTTAATTGGTATTTTAATTAGAAGATAATTAAATAGCAAAGCTGGGTACTTCCAAGATACACAAAAAGATTGCTTTATCAATAATAAAAAGATTCTCAGCTCATTGAAGGGACTGGGAATAGCAATTTAGGGCAAAAAGAATACTGCTTGATAACAGGCTGCATAGCACTGCTCTCAACCCAAGAAATGTGAATATATGCTATTCACACCTTAAATAATGAGGATGCAAAAAAAAGCCTGCTTTGGATTTGCAGGGTAAAATGCACATATCACCAATATGCCTCTTTGGAAATGTGATTTATTTTTCATCACTGCTTTTATTTGCTCGTACTCATTATGATAATCAGGATAGCTTCCAACCTTTGCATTTAAGGATAATTCATTCCCTATATCCCCAGACATACATACATTTTTATATATACGCACACACACGGATATATATATATATACACACACACACATATATATACATATATATATTACTACTTGTAAATCAGGGCTTATATGCTAAATACCAGAAACATGCTTCTACAATAACCTGGACCTGTCACCTAAAATGAAGAAGCAAGTACAGGCAGTTCCATAGCCTGTATTTTTTCTGCAACATCTAACATGGCATTTTAAAAGGACAGAAGTCTAATGACCAATTAACATCCATTTATATATTAAAAAAAGGACAATAAATCCAAATTTATTTTGGTTAACTGCATGTATTTTCTCCTGTAGTGTGTATTAAACAGGACCCATAAAAATTTCTATGCAAATGACACACAAAATATTCACTATAAGACAGCAATGTCTTCTGAAGTCAAATGTACACTGAAAATGCAGACACATGTATGGATAAAGCAATATTGTTTAGATATTTTAGATCATAGTAAATAAGAAATGGTCCATTTACAATGCTTAAAGTAACCAAAGTTAATCTGGAAAAACCTAGAAACAACATCTGACAGGAAAGCTAAGGAGTACTAGAAACATTCATTTTGACCTCACTAAATCATTGAGGCACACTGACTTACATTTGGAGCTTGATACCCCGTGACTGAATACAGCAATGATGTCTGCTCTTGTGTTAGACTTTCCTGCCACCTGATCATTCTAACTGTGTGAGTTCTCATCAATCTATGTACAACTACATATTCCCAAGACTGAGCACCCTTCGGCTTTCTTTATGGATCTCTACTCAAATTAATTAAATTTTACCCTTTGTTTCTTTGCCTTTCAACTTAACGTTAGGGAAAATAATGTGGTTTATCAAAGTATTTAGGCACAACTTTGATCTGGGAAAACTGAAATTTATTTTAAGAATTCCAAATATTACTTGAACACTGTTACCTGTTCTATTGTCACAGCACTTGGAAAGTTTAGTCAGAAGAAAAGGGTAGGCTGAAGTAAATGCAAGACAAACAGGCTCAAAAAGTTTCTCTGTTCAAGCATACAGCATGACTTAAGACAGAATCTGCTTTTATTCAGATACCACGTCCACAACCAATAAACTCACCTTTTGAAAAACAGGTTCTCTGCTTTTCATTTGTCACTTTACTTGACAGATATTTTGTGGCTATTCATTTTATTTGGCATTCTTGCTGGTCTGAATTGATCTAGAGTGAATCTACCTACATTGTAGTAGGCTTTGATGAAAATCAAACCTATGTTCTTCTGTTTTAATCAGAAAAGACTGAGTCTCAGCTGTTGGTTATATGATATTCAAAATCATCTTCCGTCATACTTTGGGCCAAATTTCACCTAAAGGAGGAAACACTCCAGAACTCCACTGCACTTGTAACTGATCAGAACAGAGGATGAAATTTGACTTTTAGAGCTCCCTTCCAAGCACATTAATGGTCCACAGTTCCATTACAAATACTAAAAGAAATTACAATTTACCATGAAACCCGTTGCAGACAGAAGTGCTGACAGCTTTCTTAGCACATTCCATTTTCTTTTTGCAGGTGCAGGAAATCTGTTGCACAGATAGAAATCTCTCCAAAGCATAATAAGAAACCTCAACAAAACCCCAAACGTGACAGGAGGGTACCTCAGCTGCTGGCTCATTAGTATCTCTTGACAGTAAAAAAAATAAGATACCTTACCTCTCTTGTAGTAACTGCCACTTCTTTCTTCCCATCTTTTTGAGATAGTGACCTATTAAGTGCCAAACCGATCTTTTTCTCTCCTAAATACCTATCGATACAAAGTTTCCTTCAAAATTACTATTGTGCTAAGCTGTAAACAAACCTCATTCAAATTGAGTCCCTGGGTTCTCTCAAGGAATTTATTTGACAAAAAGGAAAACAAAACTTCATTTTTCTTTGACACACTTACTGTACCATGTGAGATAAATTAAAAGCTGTGGGTTTTTTTCTTCTCTTTTGTTTCTCTTGCTATAAATTCATGCCTTGCATCACACTTTACAAGGCTGGGTGTTCTGTCCTAGTGTTTTTGTTCAGAATAAGCAGACCAACTAGGAATGAATAATAACATAAGAATGCATTTGAAAGAAACTTCTAAGGATAGAATCAAAAGGATCGTGACAAGACTAAGCACATAGGATAAATTACTTCAGTAAGATCATAAGACTCTTTAAAGGCTTTTATGGGAAAAGAAAAAAAAAAGGAAAAAAATGTAAAGAAAAAGAAAGGCTAAACCAGTGGTGCTAAGTCAATATTTCTGCTCCTGATACTGCTACCATATACAGAGGTGATTCATGAATATATCTTGTGGTGAATTTTTTGTGCAAAAAAAGCTGAAAGAAAAAGTGGCTGATATAGTAAAAAATAAAGGCTAGATCTAAAAATCTAGCTGAAAGTGAGAATCCCCCAAGCACTGCATAAATAGAATAGAATATTTCAGCTGGAACAGACCTCTAATGATATCTGGTTCAGCTGCTTGCCTGCTTCAGCAAACATAAAAAGTTTAAGTTGTTATTGAGGGAATTGTCCAAATGCCTCTATAACGCTGTCAGGATTGGGGTATCAATGCTTTTTAGTAAGTCTGTTCTAGTACTTGCCCTACCTCTTGGTAAGGAAATGCTTCTTAGTGTCAAGTCTGAATTTCCTCTGATGGTAATCAGAAACTTAGGATTCTCTCAGATTATGTCAAAATCCCACTTATTTAATTAAATAAAAATCTCTATCAAGAGAATATTTGAAACTGACTATAAGGAAACAAATGTCACAATCTACTTGACAATATAGGTCTTAAATAATGAATTTGTTACTGAAGTCACAGAATTGTGGAATGATTTGTTTTAAAAGGGATCTTAAAAATCACCTAGTTCAAATCCCTCTCAACAGACAGGGCCTCCTTCCATTGACCAGGATGCCCTATCCAACCTGGTCTTGAACACTTCGAGGGATGTGGCATCCCCATTATTCTCTGGGCAGCCTGTTCCAGTGACTTACCAGCCTTGTAGTAAAAAACCTATTCCTACTATCTAATCTAAAAACCTTCTCTCAGTTGAAAGCCATTCCTCACTGTCCTATTATTACATACCCTCACAAAAAGTTCTTCAAGACTACAAAGCCTTGTCACCTGTAAGCACTAGAAGGTTTTGGTAAGGTCTCCCTGGAACCTTCTCCAGGCTGAACAACCCCAACTCTTGCGTTTCAAACAATGAAGCAATAAACAAATCAGAATGGCCACACAGATAAAAGGTTACTGGAAATTTGCTAACTGGTCACAATGAAACCAGACTGAAAAAAAAAACCCCAAAAACAACCTCAAAACAAACACCATCATCACAGCTATCTTTTCTTCTACTACATCACAGATTGAAATCTATGCTGCTGACTTATTTGTTCTGAAAAGATTTGAACTAAATGGCATAAACAATCCTGGATGACTAGAACCTAAAATCATTGTTTCCTTGTATCCTATCAGCCCCAAAATGCAGTGGGTCCTGGAGAGGCAGTCTGGCAGAAAATATCCCAATTTTATGCCATCATCACCATAAATCCCTGTCTCTCATTCTCTTTGAACTCCACCCACGTGCTGTAGAATGGTGAGGACTACCTGAATTCCATTAAGGCATGGAATCAAAGTCTGCAAACTATCTTTCTGGTCACTGTAACTCTAGTTTAATAGATAGAAAAAGTTTGTTCTAAAAGTGATCTCAGTCACATTACAGTTCAGGTTGATTTTGTCTAAAACAGAATAATGCTTGGTTCATAATCTTTCAAAATACTCATGTGACAGACCAGTTGTATACCAAGATATTTTTCCATTAAGTGCGAAATTGCAACTATGTAAAAATGCTGACCACATGGGAAAGGATGTCCTTCAAGGGTTAGCTGCTCCATGGTAATCACTAATCTATCCCTAAGAAGTCATAACACAAATTAGCTAGACTCACTCGTTATTGGATACAGGATGTTACTGCAGGTGTTTTATCTAGTCACTTAGCCATAGCTGAGCTCACACTGAAGGATTGTTTTGAACAAAAAATGTAACTTGACAGAGCAATGATCAGAGTTGTATTTAGCAATTCACATTATGCAATAGCATCAATGAAGAACTTGGTTTCACCTATTGACATTTTCTTCAACATGAAAGTGAAAAAATATGCCTGTGATGTTAAAAACTGGCATTGATGATGCTGGGAACTTTCAGACACGTGCCAACACTGACAAAAATCAATCTGAGATGTAGGAAAGTGCTATTACTTCATGAAAATGATGCTCTGCTTCTCTGCAACTGAAAACAATACAAAGAGGAATGACAGCAGAAGCAGGAAATATGAAGAAAGTATGTCTGTTACTCAAAAAGAACATCTCCAACCAGCCAGTGATACACAAGTTGGAAAAGCACAAAAGTGTCAATTGCTTTACTGTTAGATTTCATGTCAGTGAAAAGAGACCACAGAGAAGACAGCATTACAAGTGATAAAACATGACACTTGAACTAGTGGAAGTGCTAACAACTGACAAAGAAAATAAAACCTAAACCAACCAACACCAGTCCTACACCACCCAAAGAGGAGATGCTCTTAGGACTTCTACTCATACAGGGCATTTATTACATCTAAGAGGAGAGTTATCTTTTACTACCCTTTCTTTTCTCCCCAGAATCCCTGCAATGACACCTGAAACTTCTTCAGGTTATCTGCCTCGCTTTGCCTGGTATAGTCTTACAGAACAGCCACAGCGGGTCAATAAACTCACCTGCTCTCTTAGGCACAGAGATATTACTATGGAATGTGTTCAGAAATTGTACCAATAGGGGACACGTTCAGAGTATTACAAAGTACTAGAGATCAGTCTTCCCTATCATTCTTACAATATACATAAGAACACAGTGCAATGTGCTCTTATGTAAGCCTTTATTTATTAGCAGGACTACCTAAAGAGCACATAGGATGGCTACATCTTATGCTGGTAGGTCACCAAACACTTGTGTTATGGGCAAATACACTGAAATGCTTTTATTTAGCTTTTAAAGACAAAATGTTCTTTGCTCCTGATAAGAAACATATTCTTAACTGATAAAAAATATTAAAGTGATGTTCCACCTACCTCAAATATTGTACCTTGATAGCCTGCTGGAAAGGCCCTTGCTCTGTCCTGGAACTGTTTTTTAAATCACTCTTCAAGAGTTAAGAACCTTGTCCTGTGATATGCAAAATCAAAACAAGACTGAAGTCTTTATTCTAGGAGATCTAGGGCTCAAGTATTCACCCAAGATAGGTGTGGTTCCTTCAATTCTAAAGCAGGATCCAAATATTCCAAGAAATTTTCCTGTAATCAAACCTCAGCTGGCCTTTCTTCTCATTAGGAATTCAAAAATCACACACATGGACAATAATAGAGACAAACTCAACAGCTTTAGCAGCAGGAAACACACACACCATTATCAGCTGAACAAAGAGGAGAAGGAAAAGGAATTGCAGAAATCCTGGAAACATGTTATCTATTTCTTTTATTTATGGTGTATAATCATTAAAATTAGAGAGAAGAGCACACCCTTTGACCTGAAAAGCTTAAAGCACATTTTAAAGATGACAAGACACCTCTTGGCTTTGTGGCTACTCATTTCTAACACCCTCCCTAATTTATACAAATGAATGCATGGCAACACATGATGACAAAAAAAAAAAAAAAAAAAAAAAAAAAAAAAAAAAAAAAAAAAAAAAAAAAAAAAAAAAAGAGAAAGAGAAGATTAAAATGCCACAAGATTCAACTGTATAGTTTTGACCTTTTTGTTTAAATATTTCAGGGAACACTACTATCAAACATGCCAAGGAAACATCTATTTTTCTGCAGTGAAAGAGTACTAAAACTAGATAACTCACTGTCTTCTTTATTACCTGCAGATAGTATGAAGCAAAAAAAAAACCAGAAAGAGAAGTCAGTCTGACAATCTACTGCTGAATATTGCAGCCATTTTTAAAGTACCTGGCTCCAGCTATATTTGACATGTAAAAAAAATCATTTTGTTCTATTGCTATAGATAAAGGACAATTTCCATATTTTTTTAAAAGAAGCGTAAAGTGAACTTAATTAACATGCTTCCTATTTCATTAGCTGAAAATGCTATTGCCTGTTCAGAGAAAGATTGGCAGAATTTTATAGAATCTGACCATAGTTATTTAGATGCAATTCCTGTCTTCCTTTTCTCACCCATACAACTGTACTATACTTAATAAAATAGGTCTTAAATTTGAATGCACAGCATGAATTACAGTCCTAGTTCTTACCATCGATTCAATCTTTTCAGCAAAGAAGCCCTATTGTAATTTTAGCTGCATTATCAAGCAGTTTCACTCCAAATTTGCCAGTTTGAATTTTCCATGTTTTCAAACAATTTCCTTTAAATACTGGGTGCCAACTTTCCATACCCTAGGTAAGCAAAGCATCCTCCTGAGTGTGAAACATGGGGCACTTCATCCCTTTTCTTTTTTGCTTCTTATAAATCTTGGTCATATTTGCATCTTTCTTTGGAATATTTTTGAGAGGTTTTTAATCCTCATTTTTGTAAAAAGAAAGTAGAAACAGAGGTGTGGTCTTAGGAATATTGCCCAGAGACTTTACAAAAAAATATTTGTTATTAGAATTGCAGGTCATTGGAACAAAAGGAAAAACCAAGACAGTGCTCATAGAATTAACATTTTGTAGGCTGATACTCTTGCTTTTGGCTAAGTGCAGCTGAGAAAGTCTTCCTATACCTAAAATTCTGAACAGATTTGTACTGGTATTGAGCTTTATTGTGAAAAGAGACTTTTCAAGCAAGAACTGTGCATTGGACAACAGACACCATTTTATTCTATTTTTTTGGGAAACATTTCTTAGACTCATTCATGTGGCAACTATAGAGAATTAGGAAGAATAACAGTTCTAGCCATTTCTTCAAAAAAAATTAAAGCAATAAAGCCCCACACAACTTAAATGCAGTTTTATTCAACACAGTTGCAACTAAAGACCACATGAAAATAACTATCCTTTTTAGTGTGGAAAGGTTGTAAGACCTTTTGAGTAATATATTCAAAACTCTCAAGAAAGGTACCTTTCACTGCATGAAAAGTCACTACAATTCCTTTATTTTTTTTTGGTGGGGGTTGTGGGGGAGTGTGGTGAGCAGAGGGTATTAGACAAATATGACACAAATCCTCATTATGACCAAGAACTGTTACACTAACAGCCTATTAATCTTTCTCTAGCAAAATAATGTCATGGAGAAAAAAATGTCTTCTCAATTTTCACCAGAAAAGTCATATTGATGTGTGTGGCTGTTGCAGCAGTAGTAACTTTTGCATGTTCCAAGTTCAGCGGCTTCATTGACTTTGCTAAGTTGACAATGAATCAACTTTGTAGAATCTCCTTCCAGAAATACCACCAGCATGGCTTTGCTAAACACAGACAACTTAGACTGGTGTATCAGTTCATTTTCTGAGGGGAAATAGCACATATACAGCTCTAAAATATGCTAAACCAACAAACTCGTAAGTGGAAAAGTCAAGTTAAGATTTCAACTAATGATTTCAGAAAGTCTCAGTCACTGATGTCTCTGTTTGGTATTCTTTGTAGGCCTTCAGTTGCTGATTTTTAGTAAAAAGTAATTAAGTAAGTACAATAGAATGCATTTTAGACTATTAAGTTATTCTCATGGGAATTTAAATAAATTAGTTATAATTAGATCTAATGAAATCCCTAAGAGTGCTGAAAAGCCCAGAATTTATTCTATTGTCTATGACTACTACAGTATCAAAGTACATTCAAAACGTACTTCACATGTGAGCTCTCAATTTAACATAAAGATCTAAAATAAAGTTTCAATATTTACATTATCTTACCATCCATTGTACTTATATATTATTAAAATGTGTAACAAAAAGATCAAAAGAAAGAAAAAATACTGAGACAAAAGGATTATAATATTAATTGGAGAAAAAAAAAAAAGAGGCTTATAGGCTCAAGAAAGTATCATTTAAGTTGAATTCCTAGAGAGACTGGAAAATTAAGTCAACAGATCTTTTTGCAGTACTTCTAAGAGGTTCAGTATAATATTATATACAAGAAATATGGAAATAAATTAAAAGCCTTGCTTGCAGTAAGAAAACAATCAGAAGACAGTGAGCATTTTTGACAAAGTGAATACCTCCAAAAAGAAGAAGAAGGCAAGGAAATGAAGTTCAAGTTTAGAATAAAAACTCCATCTGATATCAAAAGCACAAACCACCAAGAGTCACTTAAAAGATCCTAGAGCTCCTAGAAAAGTAACAGATCTCTTAATGACCGCAGTTACTATTTATTGTAGTAGTAACAAAACAGAAGAACATAAAGTCTTTTATTGCACAGTAGAATAAAGGGGAGACGATAAAAAATTTATCTTTTTTTCTCTTCCTGTTCATTTTCTAATTTCACAGTTCTTACTCTTCTTACCCTCAAGTCCTTACAATCCACAATCCTTTTGCCTCTCAGATATTCCAAAAACAGTAAATGTAGTGCTGCCTGAGAGTCTATAGTCTCTTCCTGGAATTCACCTCTTTATGGACAACAGTCCATAAATCCAACAACCATTATTTATGGCTTATTAACCATTCAGCCAGAGAGAATTTAAAAACAGATTTCAGTTTGTGACAAATTTCAGTTATTATCTCTCTTTTCTGAGGAGGTATCACTCATTTCTCAATCCAACCACTTTCTTACCACTAATCATTATCCCTACTACTACTCAGGGCCATTTGTGTTATACCTCAGCTGAGAATGTCCACTGAATGATTAGCACAGTCAACTCTTGGTAAATTTTTATAAGCCTAAATTCACTTTTTTCCTCCTTGGAAAGACTACTCCCTTTCTGATACTCTTTTACACATAACTAAGCCTATCTTCCTTTTAGTATCCTCATCAGAAGTCTCTCCCCTATGAGGGAGCCTCCTGCACTGGAAAAGCTATTTAAATATATTCAACGTGTCACTGCTTTGTTACAATACAAATAGGCAAGTTCCTCAATTACCTTTGTGACAAAAGACTTCAGACCACTGAACACATTGAGGAGGATCAGCACACCTATGCTGAGTATCTTGAAAACTACTTTGCTTAGCAGAAATTTCACTTCATTATTTTCTGCAGTCAGATATTGTCAACAGATTTTCTCCACCCCATCATGTTCCTCATATATTATATTTTAGCCCAAAAAAGGACCATTTTAATTTTCCAGAAATAGCACTTTTTTCTTTTAGGTGTGAATAGCAGGAAGAGTTGAAGAGGGTTTTGTTGCTGTGGGGTGCCGTGGCTGCTTATCCCCATCTTTACCATCCACTGCTGGATCACAAAAAACAGGCAATTCCGAATAGGTGTTTACCTTTAACACTATAAAGGACCTGGTTTTCATTGACTAGAGGAAAAGCCCAAGCAGATTAGGTTTAAAAAGACTGACAGAGACTGACAATGTTTTATAACATTGATAAAGAATTATATTTTTGTAGTTTCAAGACAAAGAAAAATCTTAATTAAAGGATAGGAGTTAGAAGTCAGCAGATCCAAGAAATTTTATACTTTTTTTTTGATACACAGTGAAAAAAATTCTACACCACAGCTGTGTCAGTTTTCTGTAGAGTCACCACTGTTTCCTTATAAGAGTCCCTCTTGTATTTACACAGATTATTTCAGAATTGGCTCAGCAGTTAACATATGATTAAGAAAAGTAGGAGGAGGAAAAAAAAACCATCAAGAAATGCTCACAAGCAAAACAAAACCCACAAAACTCCAAGAGTTCAGAAACATTACAATTACCTTTTTTCTTCACTTAACTTGTATTATTTTCTTACTTAGTGGATCCATCTGCCTAATTGACAGCTTGTTCAAAATCCCCACTGGTCCATTTTTAAAGAGTATACAAATTCTAATCCATAATTATCAACCCTCTCAGGATACCAGTCACTACTAAAAAAAAAAAAAAGCCTAATTAAATTATCCTAAGATTAATAGTGATTTTGATAAAAATATAGCAGTCAAACAAACATGAAAAAAGCATACAATGGAAATGGAGAAATAAACAACATCTTCCCAGACCCCCAGAAGCACTTACATTTCTTCATCTGGAGTCTATATTTTGCTTCCTCAATGATTTAATCACAAAATTAGATTTCTAAATTGTAACACAGTCATTTCAAAGCAATATAAAAGACTTTAAGTTTACCTGTGGAAACCTAAAAGAGCAAATAAAGCCCTTGAACAAATTGAGAAAAAAAAGAACTGTAACATGCAAACCCCAGTAATTTGGTCCCCCACTATTTATGCTCAGAGATTACTAAAACCAGTTGATATTTCAACCAACCTTATTGCCATTAATTCCACAATCATCCTTTGACCACCATAAAAAAAATTAAAAAAAAAATTAAACAAAAAATGGACAATTAAACCCAAACAGAATCTAAGTGTACTCAGTACTTGTTAATCAATTACCAATTGATCACCTAATCAATGTAGTTTCAAAGTCTCTCTCAAAAGGAAAGAGTTCCAGTCTAAAGGAAAGCTTATCCTTACAGCATTTGCTAGCATCCTTCCTTTAGATGAAAATTTACAGAAGAAAAAAATCTTTACACTTTTGCAATTGTCTCTTTGTTACATGACCTTACATTACTCCCCTTGTCCCTGCTATTTTTTTGCCTCTATAAATTTAAAGGCAGACATTTTATTTTACAATGTCTATGAAAAGGAGTTCCTGCACAACTGCCATTCATCAGTGACAGAAAAGACTACAATATGTCAAACCAGAGAGGCAGCTACTCTAGAGAGCATGGACCAGATACACATTTTATATTCTGTGTAATGATGCAACACATCTTCAGAGTAACACTATAGTTTAACAGTCTGTAGAAAGCTCTAAGGATTCCATAGTCCCAAAAGGAAACATTTCAAAGCAGCAGTGTTAAGTCATTGCTTTCACAGGCAGAGATGTGACATTACAACTGGTAGTTAAAGGAAACATGGTAATTCCTAAGTGATGAAGTTCTAAGAACAAAATAATTTCTTTTGTTAATTTTGCAGTTGGTATTTGGTTTCAACTACAAGAAGGAAAAAAACACCAACAGCTCCCTCTTTGAATATTATGACAGTTCACACAGAAATTCTTGCTCAGCATTTTGTACCCAAAGAATCAGTCTAACCATGTCAGAAAGACTAGTTTAGTTTTCAGCCCTCAAATATAATTAAGGTCATCTTTTTTATTTGCAAAACACCAATAAAAGGCTCCGTACAGTGATGATGTTGTTTTCCCAGCTATCAATAAGTTTACATGACCATTAATAAACCCACAACCTTTAAAATGTTCCAGGTAGCTAAAATGAAAAAATTGAAAGATCTAACTTAAAAACAGTGCTTGTACATCATCCCTGCACAATGAAAACCATCACTGTCCAGTGAAAAAAGAGTAAGATTGATACCACATCTTCCATCTTACATTACAAGGAGTAGCTGAGGTTTGTTTATCAGCTGTGGTTGCTTAGACTGGAGAAAAGGATGATCAGGAGGGACTTTATCTCTCTCTACAGCTACCTAAAAGTAGGCTGGAGTGAGAGGGTGTCAGTCTTCTCCCAGGTGACAAGTGGCAGGATGAAAGTAAACAGACTCAAGTTCTTCCAGGGGAGATTTAGATTAGATAGTAGGAAAAAGAAGATTGGAAAGGGTTTAAAAGCTTTGGACCGGACTGCCCTGGGAAGTGGTAGAGTCACCATCCCTTGGTAGTGTTAAAATAATGTGGATGTAACACTTGAGGATGAGGTTTAGTGATGAACATGGTGGTGGTGCTAGGTTGAAAGTTGGACTTGATGATCTTACAGATTTTTTTCAAACCTTCATGATTCTTCGATTATAATAATATACTAAACAATCCTGTAAAGGAAATATTGTCTAGATAATTATTGTTTGCACTAAAATAATGACCATTGCATCTCTGAGTTATAGTATTAATTAAAGTAATTTACATGGTCAGGTTTGAAATTGTTTTTGATGAAATAATTCTAATTCACTCAGTCATTTGTAGACTAAGAATAATTTATCTTTGTAGTGTACCCACAAAATTAGGTACTACAGTCTTTCACAACAGCACTTTGGATAATAATATCTACAAAGGTGTTCTTAAATGTTTTGCACTCATTATTTTGCACAAATTAAAGGCATAATCCATCTAACAAACAGTACAAAAATATTCTTTGATGTTAGCAGAAAAAAATATTTAAAAGCTTTCAAAACCACCAAATATGAAAATATTTGCTAGGAGTAAATTTTTCTTAAAACAAAAACCTAATATACGGCTTGTGTAAAGATACTGGGATTATTTGCAGATACATCTATTAGGATATGAATTTAAAGTGAAAGCTGTATTTTAAAACAAAAAAAAAGTTAACA
Organism: Pyrgilauda ruficollis; assembly: GCF_017590135.1. NCBI lineage: Eukaryota > Metazoa > Chordata > Aves > Passeriformes > Passeridae > Pyrgilauda > Pyrgilauda ruficollis. The sequence goes on from NW_024508100.1 coordinate 23,597,090, forward strand.
TCTACCATTTCATGAACTAAACATTCAGACAGCTTCCACAGCTAACTGAATGCGCTGCTTTCCAAAATGTTAAAGCCACATATGACTAGTTGGTATTTCAGAAGCATACCTAAGAGAAAAACTATTCTCTCAGGAACAACATTAAGTTTTATTAATTAAAATAACTGTAACATTTCTAAAATTCATTGTCTTGAAACTGAGGCTTGTGAAAGACATTAAGGAATTCAGACCAGAATATTAAAGTAGGATAGTTCACCTCATTAAATTCCAAAAATTTTACTTAAAAGGTGTTTATTCATATTGGCACTTTTCCAAGCAATCCACTGGGCCTCAGAGTAATGCAATTGGCCTCAGTAATTCTGCAATAAGTGCTAAACAAATATGTTAATCCAAATAATTTCTAAATAAAACACAAAGTTATTTGTGTAATTACAAGAATAAGTAAATACAGACAGAAACAATCTAGAAATACAACAAAAAAGTTGTATGGTAAATGTAAACCAATTACTGTAGAGTATTATTATTTATTACTGGTTTTCTACTATTTACAGAACTGTACCTGTATGAAAATGAATCAGAGGAATTTAAAAATATTCATGAACTGATAAAAAAGATCCTTATAATCAATGTTCAGAAATAAGAATCCATTATCGCTTCAAAAAGTTGCAGTTTCACAGATTTATGCGCACAAAATTAGATGTAATTTTACTTAAAATACAATTTTAAAAAATCATTTGACAGCATCACTTAGCTACAGTTAGTTCCTAGACTTCAATGGTTTTGACATGTAGAATATTAGTTGAAAAGTAAGTGTCTTGCCTTTGGAGACAGGTAGTGCTTTAAGCTAAACAGACATCTTGTCTGGCTCTCTCTCCTCTAATGTAGGACATCTTTTCCCTGAAGGCATTTTTGCAATTCATTAATCATTCTAACTGGAAAATTTCAAAGTAAAAGCTTTATGTTTATGCAAAGTTTATGTAGATCTAGGTACAGTCATTGCTGTCAACTACTTAAAACTATATCTGGAGTAGTTTCTAGTGATTTCCAAGATCTAGAGAGCTTTAACCCAAACACAACAGAAACCACTGCAGTTTCTCATTGACCTCATATCCTACAAATAATGGATTATAAATATTTCTTATTCTGAAAACAACATCTCACTTAAAATGTCACAATCTATAAGTACTGACTGTATTTTACATACATTAAAGTAGACAAAGTTTCCTGTTTATTTTAAATACTGACATAGAACACTAGTGTTTATTTAGCTTCCAAAGAACCTCTGCGATAACAATAATAAGAATAATTTATCACAGTTAAATTATACTTTAGTATCTGTAATTTCATAAATGAAAGAAAAATACTTATGGCAGAACTTCCATTTTACCAGCAGGAAAATAACTTGGAATATACAGGGGCCATAAAGTGGCTAGTATCAACGCGTGACACAAATGCTCTTGTTTCCATTATGCAAAACCAAATTTAATCATTCTTTTTAAAATTTATAAATTTTTATATTCCTTTTTAAATTTATAAATTTAAATTTTATGATTTATATTAATGCAAACTGGTTTATCTATATTCTTTTTGTGCCTTCACATTAAAATGAAATTAAAAATATACCTGAGAAGCAAAATGGAAATCATTCAATTATATTTTTCCAAGAAAATTGTTTCTCAATTTTAAAGACTTCTTTTACTGAATATTTCTAAAGGTCTCCGAGAAGATACAGATTCTTGGCGCTTTCTCAAAATTAGTTCAGTAGAGAACAAATTTTGATATGGGTGGGCAGAACTCACGCAGCCCAAATTCAAGGAAATATCCTAGAATTTACCTCTGATAGCTCCCTAAGAAATCATCAATTTAAGACAAAATTTATGCCAAAAAATCCTATAGGATTTTTATGATGTTTGCAATTTCAGAATAAGCAGTACTTTCGAGGTTTCTTGCAGCCAGTGATCACTAGAATTTTACATAATACAAAACACAATTAAAACCAGAAATCTATAAACAATCACAAGAAAAAAAAAAAAGAATACTAAGATCTTGAGCTGTGATTTCTATCATTAGGGCCAAAAAGTAAGGGACTTGCTTTTGTTGGCCACTAAAGCAAAAAAAAAAAAAAAAAAAAATAGAAATCAAAGTGGCTAGCAAGTGAAAGAAACACTGAATATTAACAACAGTCAGTAACTGTGAAACCAAATAAACAGACTCTGGATCAGATACATTATTGAGAAAATAGGTATTATTTAGGTATTATATTGAGAAAATAGGCATATTGATATTAGACTTTAAATTACATAAAAACTGCCTAGATGGGATATTAAAGATTTTTTTGCCTGACCTGTATTCATTCCTGTTCCAAATGCATGTTACCTGAAAATACAAAATAATGAGAAAAAAATTGTTAATTATAATATTTAGCTAGTTAGAACCTCTACAGATTTCCTTTAAAAAACCTAAATATGGCCAGTAAAGTTGGTAGAATAAAGAGGATGAGAACTGCTGAGACTTTGAACTTATTTCTGTCATCGTGAAAATTTACATTTCAATTAATTCATACCAGTGCTGTAATCTATTCACAGCTTTTAAAACCATTGGGACTTTTTCATTTTAGATTTTCTATTGAAATACCTTGATTAACTCCGAATTCCACAATTACTTTACATAAAAGTTTTCACATTAGTACTGCATAAATAAAAGGCTAGCAAAATCAGTACGATAGCATCAATGACAGAATATGTGCTTTTTATTTATACTTCAAAGGAGAGATTTTAATAAATTAATAGCATGTCAGAATTTGTAAAAATCTCTGCATCAACATGACTGTATTTCTCCTTCTCTTCCTTCCTTTCTGCCTCCAAATACATGCTTCTATCTATTTCCAGATTGACAAATTCTTTTTATTATAATGTTAATGCATTACATCAGAGTTGATAGCATATGCATGGAGGAGAAAGATAAGTGATGTGTCTTGGTACCTTTTGCTGTGAAATTACATTAGCCTCCTGGGAAACAAGATAGGATGAAGCTGCAGATTCAAAGATCATTACACTGCTTATAACCCTTTGTATTTATCCCCAGTGCTGCTAAAACATTACAGAAAATCTAATTTCTCTGAAGGTGCATTAATGTCAAACGACCCCTTTTTGTATGCCAGACTTCATTCCACCTGGCAGGTAATGCACAAAAGGATCTAGTATCAGTCACAGGGAATTAGAAAAAAGCTAAAGGTTTGGCATATTTGGCAAAGAATTCCACCAGTGCTCTACCTCTAATTTCCTATGGCATCTTTGCTCTTCTATTCTGTTTGTTTTTTATTAAGCAGAAAGATGAAGTGATGAGCAATGCAGTCAAGGCTGTACTTTATCTTTCATCATTTTATTACCACATGGGAGGTCTTTTATGACTAATATAGGTAACTTTTTCACCTCAAAAACAGTCACTTTACAGAAAAAGTACACAGCATGCCTAAAAAGAGGAAAAAAAAATCCAAGGACCAGCTAATATTCCAGTCAAAACAAAGCAGAAAATAGAACCTCTCTCCATTCACACACCACTTAAAAACTGAAACAAAACCCCACAGCAGCTGTGTAGAGAATGAAAACTGTCTTCTCATTGATCTATTCCAGTGACTGACTGCTATGTCAATATTAAGCTTAAGATTTCAATTATAAACATAAAAAATGCACATATTTGTATTCTATAAAAGTAGAAAAAGACAGTCCATGTCCTTCAGGATGGTTTCCATTTTTTCCACTGAGTAACTTAGAAACAACTTCAAATGTGAAAAAAATGTACTCTTTTTACTGTTATGATTACATGTCACTTTTTCTTTTGATGACAGCAAATAAATGCAGATCTTGAGGTTCTCTTCTGGACAGAGTAATACTCAGGTGGTGTTTTATGCCCTGTGGCAAAAAGAGGGATTCCAGCTTTCAATCTAAACCAGAGGCTTTTATCATTACCAGGTGTCTTCAATAGAAAGAACACTGCAAACAACAACAAAAAAAAAATATCATAGAATGGTTTGGGCTGGAAGGGACCTTTAATAATCACCTAGTACACCAGGCCCTGTCACAGAGTGGGGTGCTCTTCACTGGACAATGTTGATCAAAGTCCCACTCACTTTGAACACTTCCAGGGATAGGGCACCCACAATTTCTCTGGACAATCTATTCCAGTGCCTCAACACCATTTCTGTAAAAAATGTCTTCCTTGAGTTCAATCTAAATCAACCCTCTTGTACTTCATGACCATTATACCTGGTCTTACCACTACAGGGTCTCCATCTTTGTTATAAGAACCCTTTAGTACTGAAAAGCTGAAATTACATCTTTCTGCAGAGTTCTCTTCTACAGCATGAAGAACTCCAACTCTATTAATCCTTCCTCATAGGAAAGGTTCTCATTCTATCCCTCTGAAATGTTAATTACTTTTGACCTAGGTTTTATTCATCTTAAGCTGGCTATCTTTTATCTGTTACTCACATGATGATAATGATGAGCCATTCTTGTTATACTGGTACAGTTTTCTTCATAAGGATGCTCTTACCAGAGTTTTAGCTTCTCTTATTAATGCTTGCTGTCTTCTTTCTTGGAGCAAGAGATATCTTTAACTGATGAAACTTGACTTATTGCATGAACATGTATGTGTAAGCTACTCTAAGCTAACCTTACAGTAAAAGAAAGGCATTCAAGTTATTAAAGAGGAGGTGGAGTTAATCTACAGAAGGTATGTGAAGCAGTTCAGCTGAAGATTGTATATATGGCACTGAGGGACACGATTAAATGACCTTACATGTCACTTCTATCCTAAAGGATTCTATGATTCTAGAACTTCCTGTTTCCCTTTGTTGAATTCAAGCAAGTGTCGAGCTCCCTAGCTTTCAGATGTTCACAGAGCTAAGTCAAGGGACTGCAGATATAAAATACGAGACAGGAAAATCTGAAAAGGTATAACGAAAAAAATATGACATGAGAATGGTCAAATCATGGAGAAATAAAGAATTTTAATCCTTAAAACATTTGAAATTTGATGTGGGCTAGACCTACAGAGTCAGATCTAACTGGAACTGCTATGAGCAAGGGGTTGGATAAGAGGACCTCCCTCCCCATCTGAGTAAGTGTATGATTCAATTTGCAATGCAAATTACAGGAAAAGCTAGTACAAGCATTAGCTGGCAACATTTCTCACAGGCCTGAATATACATCAAAGCAAAACTTCAAAACAAAGATCAAGGAATATTAAGGAGTTCTGACTGTTTCTTTCCAAGTGTCAGGCCATTTTCTTTCAAGTCAAATGAGTCATCTTTGACTGATATGTGTATGTCATGTCACCTATATCAAGCACTGAAAAAGCTCAAGTCTCTTCATTAGCCTACTTTTAAAACTGCATTTTGCAAGTTAATATATAAAATATACTCACATAAAACCATATATCTTGAAAACAGATAAATTCAATTTCTTGGAAGAATTGGTTACGTTAGATGCCACAGAGTCAGTTTAAAACCCTTTCTGCACTGCAAGTATTGAATTTTTTGTTTCTATACTTTCTTTTACTTCCGCATCTAAGCAGAAGAAAGAAACCAAAGTACTCAAATGAATGTACAAGTAAAACTTTTGGGATGTCAGACACTAATACTGGTATCTTTCCAGAAACAAAACAAGGGAATTTGAATTAGACCAAGGGATCTAATGTACAGAAATGCTCAGAGCTTCTACCTGGAGCTAAAGCCAAGGTAGCTTGAACATACTGAAATTACATACCCACAACTGTTTGTAAATATTCACTTTTCCAGAAAGTATATTTATGTTTACTTGGTACTTCAGACTTAAAATCCCACCATTCATACTTTGTCATGTATTATGAGAGTAAGGATGGAAATGGGAATTTCACCTTTCATGATACCATAAAAATAAATTTAAAATTGTGAAGCATTTGGGAACCATAAAGATAATTGTTATTAAAGAAAGGTAAGGCAACAGAGGAATTCTATATTTAGAGCACAACACAATACTTAAAAATGAATAGGAAATCAGTCATGTACAGAGTAATAAAAAAGAAAATATCACTCTCTGAACTTTGCACAGCCTTTGCACATCCAAGTGAGAATTTAAAAAAAAAATAAAAAGCTAAACAAGCCTCCATATAAATACTACATACATACAGAATAACATATTAAACACAAGGGAGAAAGATGCAACAGAAGGTGATAAACAGCTACAAATATTTCAGATATTTCCTAACTCTGAAATATGAAATTATATTATTTTGTTATCAGGGTGAGTAAAAAGTTTTTTTAATATTATTTTAATTCACTAATACCATTTACCTAGAAAAGTATCTTCCATAACATGACATTCCATCACCACCTGTTTTGCTTAACTTTTAGCACTGATTCTCTACTACCTGGGATTATTTTTACTGTGAGAACCCCAAAATAATTAATATGCAGACAGTAGGCAGAACTTATATTAATATTGCTTCTCATCTTCTTACAATTGCTGACTAATATTATCCTTCTGCTTTTCAATCCTCACTGTTGGAATTAATACTAATTAAAAACTGGCACAGGCTTTATTCACAAATATTTAAGGACTCAGATCAAAGCCTTCAATTCTCACAGATGAAAAATTCAGTAATCCTCTGCAATATCATCTACAAACCTGCAAACAGAACACAGCATCCTTTACTTTTTCCTATATACTTTTCTCTTCTTTTTCTTTTTTTTTTTCCTTTTCAGGTCATTTGAGGAATACTCTAGAGGTGGGTCAACTGCGCATTTAGAAATAGATTTAAATTCTGATGTCTTCAATATATGACTTCACTTTCTAAATCAACTTTTAAAACTTTTACATTAACCAAAATTCTATAACATCACTTTGTCAATTTTACAAAAATAATTTACTTTGACTCTAATCTGTTTTAAATTTTAAACTATTTTTTAAAAAATTATTAACCACAACATGTATTAGAATACAAACTACTTATAAAAAATAAGTCGTTTTCAGTAATGCTTTAAAGTATTATGCTTCTAAAATAAATATTTATGACAGATAGTTATAAGCTAAAATTAGTTCTCTACCATGGACAGTTTCATTCAAAAAATATGATTCTTCTAAAGTAGATTATGACACTCTCATATATATATATATATATATATATATATATATATATATAATTTAAAAAAAAAAAAAAAACAAACAACTCTAGAAACACTAAGATGTTGAGCAATAGAAGACTGTAAACCTCAAAATATCTCTGCATTAGATACAGAAAAGTAATAAACTATCATACAGGAAATATCTGCCAAATAGGTAAGAAGCCAAAAAGGAAGCAAAGACACTTTTTGAAACTGTTTAATCTAATATGGAGAAATACTGCATTATCACAACTGTGATTATGCTGCTAGTGGATAGTACTAAAAAAAGATCAGAATTAAGGTTGACTGTCTTAATTACGACTTCAACTAAATATATTCAAATGTCTCATTTAATCATAACAATTAATTTTCCTTAATACTCAGCTTGACATCTCCCTAAACCCCTTTATCCTATATTACTAATTCTGTATCAACTCAGCTTTCATTTTCATTTTGACTATATACAAACCCACAAATATTCCCTCACAAATGTTAGCTTCAGAGTAGTGGTACAGTTACCCAAACACCAAAGGTTATTTTATGTAATTCCAATTATTTTCAGAGGTTTTCCTTTTTAAATTTCAATTAATTTTTTCAAGTTCTAGCCAAAAGGATCAGTTGTTCTTTAAATGTGACAATATACTCAACCACTCAAATCTTGGCTCCAAAAGGCTGGGCTCAAGTGTGTGGGAGGAAGGGGGAAAGAAGGTGGGGAGATTCAGGAAATATAGACCTCGATAGGAAAATAAATGGCCTACACACATACTGGCAGTTGCAAACTGTAAACAAGTGGTAGGCAATCCCAGTAAAGATTGGGGAAAATTCTCTTGCAGTTCATAATACACTGTGCATAAATAAATGCAGCTTAACATATCTCTTCATTCAACACAGTAAATAAGAACCAAAGTGCCATGAGAGGCTGGCCAGAAAGGACTGCCTCTGCACTGATATTTCAGAGATTGTCAAGCACAGAACAAAAGATCATACATGATAATTAGTTATGTGTACAATGACGCAATAAGGCATCTGAACACTAATACATGATCCCACTGTAGGAATATTAGACAGGGAATATATATGTTAAGCATTTGTCCAAGGAATACATTTACAAGTTGCAAACATTTTTTGAGAATCATACATATGTACAATCACTTCTTGCTTCCTTATTAAGGTTCCAAAAAGACAGTCTTTTTTTCCAGAGATGCATGAAAATAAAAATTACAAGGCAAGACAAAGATTTTAGAATTTTGCCTTATTGAATTTATAGACCCACTCCTTAGTGGTGTGCTTTCTTTTAAAAGATCTAAAGCCTTTACTAAGTTGACTAAATTATTCCTAAAGTATCATTTGTTTTACCAAAAGCACACAGAACTCTATTACAACAAAAGACAATTAGTTAATTTATAAACCACTGAATGAAATCTGCTATTTACGGATTTTATTTATAAGTCTTGCAGAAAAATATTTAGTATGCATTCCTTGAAGAAAGAAGAGACCACAGAGCTTCAAAATTCAAGGAAAATCTTGTAAAAGAAATAATAAAATAGCTGGATTCCAATTTCCACAGATGATAAAGCAGGTATAATTTTCTATTATTGACAGCTTATTTATACATCAAATACAAAATCCTTAAAATAGATTCTACTCTATGCAAATACAATAGTTTACACCATATTCTTACAATTCCTATTCAATAACATAAAAAGACCCACCTTTATCTATTTTATCTACTGAAGCACAGCAATCTTTCTAAAAGTCACACGTGAAACAGGTTCTGTTTTGACTTATATAATGGCAAGATATGATTACCATTACTGAGTAAATAAATTTTTAAAAAATGGACACAAAAAAACTACATTGTTTATTTTTCTTTAGAAAACTGCTTTTACTTAATTTTGAAGATTTCCTGGTAAAAAATATTTACTAAAAGATATTTCCAAGTCAACCAAAACAAAATTGTAACGAAGTAGTTGAGGAAGATAAATGTCAGCAAATTTTTACTGTTTTGTTATTGTATATATTGGAAAGAAGAAGATGAGATGTACATTCAGCTAATTTTCAGCACTGCTCAAATCTTCTGCCTCCATACACGTGACTTACAGAGGAATGCTGAAATAATCCACTGACATCTACTTCTGCAGAATATTGTTCAGGATTGAAACAAGCTCATATGCCATGTCCAAACAACAACTTCCATGTTTTGTTAAACTGGAAGTCCCATTTCCAAATACAAGTTTTTTTTTGCAAATGATGTCTAGTTTTAATGATTTATCATTCCTTCTCTTCAATTATTGTGCACCATTTGAACTGAACTGTTATAAAGTTCTGCCTTGTGCAATGAATCCTTCAGGTTTTACCTACTGTCCTAGCAAAGCCCATCAGGAACATCACAGGACTCCTCAACAGAAACTCAATAGGAACAGCTCTCGTGCACTGCAATCAGAGGAGAAGTTACAGCTTTTGTCACTAGTTGTTTCTGATCTAGCAAAGTGCATAGAAGTCAGAATGGTAGCCTTAAAAGCAATAAATTGCAATTATCTAAATCAATGTTGCCACTTTCACAGCACATCCTTCTGTGATGGTCTCTAACCTGCTCCTCCCAGGAGCTGAAAGCCATAAAATGAACAATAGGGCACTGCAGGCTGTGCAAGACGTTTGAGTAGAATATTGTGGTGTTTGGATAGACAGGCAGGGTGCCTCTGCCTGATGCAAATCCATGAAACATGCCTTGATAGGAAGCAGGTAGAAGATATTTTACAGAGGCAATTTATAAAAAGAGGTAAGATAGCATATTATGATATTGTAATTACTTTTCTGCTAAATTGGCTAGATTAACATTATTTTTCAGAGGCTATCTTATAAATTATGTGCAATTTTTTTTTTCTTCCATTCTTATTCTGAGGAATCCTACTACTCATTCAACACAGTACATTTCTGAGCAAGCATTTCAGTTCTCAGTTTTAAGAACTTGTGTAGGAGTATTCACAGCTTACTGGTTAGGTTTTACAACGGAAAATTACAAACAGTGCTAAACATCTACAAATCATTGTTTGGACAGCCTGGCATTTTAGGGGATAAAGTAAAAGGGCTCCCTCCCAACTTGTGCTGTTTACAGTGAATAGCTCATCAGGTAGAAGTGCTGATTAAAGCAGATTGTAATAAAGCAGAAATTCTGCAAGAATAATCCATTCAATATGTTCAGCCCTCTGAAGGAGTAGGAGAATACACCTCTCAATTCAACTAAGGATTCACTAAGGCTTCATACTCAGCTTTTTAACAAACTTTACTTTTTTAATGCTTAAATGAGTGTAAGTGAGAAGACAATACATTACTTTTTTACGATTGCTTCTTTAGGTCTTTCCTCCATGATGTTTTCTCTATATCTTGGTTCCCAAATTCCAGCCAGAACACCTCTCATCCCCTAGCCTCTACGATAAGCCAGATCCAGGAAGAAAAGCAAAAACTGCAAACAAAACCAAAACCAACCAAGCAAAAACCCAACAAACTCTACAGTTTGGAGGTGAGAGTGCTTACACTGTCCTTCTACATTCATTAAATTCACACTTAGAATACATACAGGTTTTCTTCATGCTGAAACATACACCCATCCAGGGATTCTGAAGGTCCCCCTCTTGCTTTTCTACATTACAATCTTTCTACCTGTCTATGAAAGCACAGGAGAGGTATGGAAAAGGGAAAAATACTATGATACAGATACTGTGACACATACAATGCAACTTTACTCTTTAATACTGAATTTAATAATGAATTCATTTAATAATGAATTTTTGCTTTGTGACCTATTAATAGGCCAAAACATTCAAAAGTAGGAAAACACCCTTCTGAAAAATAATGCTGAGATCATTCTGCCACTGTGTGTGTATAAAATATTCAATCTTTTTATTGACTAGTGTAAGCCAACTCAAAATGGTTTTACTACTTTGTTATCACAGACACACTTTTAAACTATTTATCAAAAACAGAACTTGAAAATTTTTGTGACAGGCAGCATTTCAAGTACATCTTTAATCATAGTAGATATGACTCTTTCTATCTAGAAAAAATCTTTCATATACGTACAATACACTGTTTTCTTGTAAGCACCTACTCACATTCATTATTTGCTAATGAAAAAATCTTCCCCTACCTCCCTCTCCTTTGACACATGACCAGAACACTTTATTCTTAATTGAAAACTGCAGTCAGAAAAGAAAGCAAACTGACTTTTTTAATAACAGGAGGTTCCCCTAAAGCATCATTATAAACTAAATTGAAAGCATATTTTTCTTAAATATGAAATCTGCTATTGCTATTCCATGTGAGCTGTTCCTCAAATGGGCTTAAGAAACAGAAATAAAAGTCAGTTTAAACATTTTTTGCAGATGTCTGGACACATAAACATCAGCTCTAAGGCATACATTTGAGATCTAATATTGTTACAACTATTATTTCCCTCATTAAATCATGAATACAAACCTGAGAGAAAATAATACGAAACAGGGGTCTCTATTCTCTAGAAGTGTATTTTCACAGAGGGGAAACTAATAGCAACTATATTAATAAATTAATTTCTATTGAATTTAAGGTTCTTTATACAAGCATCATGCAAAAAAACACCTTTACTTTCCTACAAAGATACAGATTATAGTCCATGTTTATTTCACATTTCATAAAACAAGCCAAAACAAAGACATTACAACTTGCCATATTTAGGAAGAGAAAATATCTTGGGATAAGCTACATATCTAAAATATTATGCAACAATTATCTGTCATAATACATTGTAAGTTTACAGTTCCTACCACCATAGCACTTAAATCCAAACCAAAATATTTCAGCGTCATATTTTATTACATTATGTCCTTGACTAAATTCTATAGAAACCCAAGAAATTACCCTGAATTATTATTTAAAAAAAAATAAAATCTGTCTCTAAAGATAAATCTCTTTTCTTCCTATGTTAATATTTTTATGTAAAAAATTTTGTTATATAACTGTTCTGATGTTATGTTGGATTTGGTATACCCCAGCAGAAAGCCTCACACTTTCAACAGTACAATCAGTGTTGCTTTACCATCAATGCCCAGCCCTCCATCTCTTGAAGAAACTCTGGACCCCTGAACTCTTGTTATTTAGCTAATAAATAAGATTTATTTTAAACTGCAAGACTAAGTTTAACTCTGAGTATAATCTATAGTAAAATTTAACATTCAATATAAAAAACAAGTCACTGCATCTTGTCATGCAGATGTCATTGTCAGCAAAATCCATGACCTCTTAGTATGAAAACACCTGCAAGATTTGGTTTTAGGCTTCATCCAAAAGAGCAGAGCAATAAGAACTGATTTGGCAATCAATTCACCTTCTTCGCTGAAAGGAGTCAAAACAGGAAAATATTACATAGCATTATATAGTAAATAATTCATTATAGAGTGTGATAGAGGATGGATAGGTATCTGAAAGAGATTCACAGCATTTTAATATCCTTTCTTCTAGACATTAGCAACAATAAAGGGCTCTCCTCTAGAAATGGAGAGTAAGGGGGGAAAAACACATTATCTTTCATGGTTATTCTTCCAGCTAGAGCAGCATCTTCTATTGACCATCTTTCAAACATTTGATCATTTGAAAAACTCTAAACCACACATAAAAATTTCATGTAAGATAGACTTCACAAAGTGACAAACATTATGCATTCAGCATATATTGGAAAACATTACAATTTCAATGCAAAATTATCAAAGAAAGTACTCTGCAAGAGTTGATAGAGGAAGTTATGAATAATGCTTAATGACTAGAGAAAGCTTGCATTTCATAAATTTTTAAAATAACCTTTATATAAGCAAATAGGACCAGCACAGAACCTATCATGATTGCTCATTTACACTCAGTTGTAGAATATCTAACTTGTGGATTAAAGATGAAATAAGAAGCTGTTGTTGAAGCTCAAATTGCAGCAATTACAGAAGTGTTTGGAAGACACTGACAATATAGGGGCACTGTGATCTTCTACAGCTCTTTGCAAGTGATCAAGTGTGGTCACAACCTGAAATTTGAGGAGGAGTGACACAGCAGACAGAGATCAAAAGGCTTTTATATGCTCAAAGTTCACACTTGCAATTAGTAACCAAAGTAACCAAAATAACAATTTTCATACAGTTCATCCTAACGAGGAATACCACTGGAAAATCTTTCGTCTCTTTTTCTACAGCAGTTTTGCTTTTCTGAATATTTCTACAACATCTGACATACAGGTTCTTAAGGGAATGTTAAGGTTTTCTTTACTGAAGTACACAATAACAAGAAAATGCAAGATAGAGCAATGAAGAACTGTTCATCCCACAGCCTTATGCCTATACATTACCTTGTAAATGTTTCTGGCTTTTTCCTTATCTTTAGATTGACTGTTTTTGCACAATGGTTTACATCATTACATCTAATTACATAATCAGTGTGAATTCAAGTAGCCACTAAATGAGAATATTTAATTACCTATGATTTATTGAGCTGCAAAGCATGACAGACTCTAGGTGAGAAACAGGCTCAGCAAAGCATTTTGTTAAGGAAACTTTCCTGTCTGACCATCCAGGAGCCACTCCAGGAGTCACACTCCCAACATCTGAAACTTTAATTGCTGACACTTTAACTGCTTTAACAGCAGGGCAGCTCCAGGAAAGCAAGAGGGGCTCCACTTGGCTCCCTACATATCCCTCCACCCAGTATCAGACATTTTCCTTAACAGTTGGGAACACATCTGACAAATGCCTTTTATTTTCTGAAAGTAGGAAGTCTGAAAATAAGGCAGTAGGGAAGTACTAGTGCAATAGTGAAGATGTAGAAAGGAAATAGGTGCTCATGTCTCCTAGTTTTTGTATCTCCCTGACTTTCTTCTGTTGCAGAAATCTTTCTTGCTACTATCTGTATAGACTTCTGTGAAATAAAATACCTAAACAGATTTAAAATAGAACAAAATCAAAACAAAACCAAAACAAATAAACAAACAAAACTAAACAACAACAACAAAGCCCAACAACAAAAAAACCCACCATAACCCAAAGAAAACCCTCTCTAAAATCCTAAATATACTGAATGAGGAACAAGTACCTCCCCGTGCATAAGGCATATTCCATCTTAAGATTATCATTGCATTTTCATAACATCTTTTCCTCCCCAACCTTCCAAAACCAGCTTCCTGTCATTCTTTCTAGCTTGTCATGCTTTGTTACAATTGGAGAATAGGAAAAAAAATAACAAATAAGAAAGCTCTTACAAATATTTTTGCTTTAATAGAAGCACAAATGTAATTTCTATGCCGTCCCTAGAGCTCTCCTACATAGCAACACAGTAGAGAAGCTGTGGTTTTCACCCATGAAAGTATAATGCTAAGAACTGAGGAACATTATCCTTCATATATGTTATTCACCGTGGGTTTTGAAACTCGAGAAATTTGAGCGCAGCAATCCCTGAAGACTCAGACATTTCTGAAGAGTGAACTCATTACTTATTTCTGAGCATTAAGTCACTGTGCTTCATTTCATTACATACTGCCCTTCTACAAGACAAAAATAAATCTGTGGAAGATCAGATTTCTTATACATAAATTGCTCCTACTTATCATGACGTGAGCTTCTCTTTGACTGAAGATCAGCTCAGTCAAGCTCAGATGTAAGCTTGAATGACTAAGTACAGTACACAGTACCACCGATGGGTTTTTTCCCCACCTTACAAAACAAACCTTTTCTGATAATTAGACTAGCCTACCTTGTTTGAAAAGCTTTCAAAACAATGACACACTAGCTATTTTGCTTACTAGACTCAAAATCAATCATATTTTTCTATTTTCAAACTTCTACCTATATTTCAATGTTCTGCTTACACCATTCACAACTCCATTCAATCAATTTCCTGGTTCTCAATTTTGTGACTGTCAAAAATCAGCCATCAAATTGTCATATTTTTCAGTCCTAAATCAAGGCAAATTCACAATATTAATCTAGAGACAGACAACTGTAGTTGTTTCTAATGGTTTTGTATAATCCATTCCTCTCTAGAGGAACCAAAGAGTGAATTTTCCTTACATAGCAGCACTCAAGTGTAGTTATATGCACACTTACCTACATTTCAACAACTCTGAAGGAAAAAAAATAGTAATATTGAGATATATAATACAGTTTCCCCACATTTAAGTTAATACTGAGTGGTTTTGCTTCAGCAACATGATATAGTTATTGAATCATAGAATCATTTAGGTTGGAAAAGATCCAGTCTTTCAAACTATTCATAACAAGATTATACATTGTCAGCCTGAATTTGAAGAAAGAATTGACATCTAAAATCACATATACTGGGAATAAAGGAATGGCTTGTATTATAGAGAATATTATAGAGAATCCAGTTTCTTCATTTAAGTACAAATAGATTATACTTAAATTTAAGTAGCTTATACCAAATGATATGTTACTAATATATTCTGTCCAGCTCAACAAAAAGTTCTTGACAACATAATTTCCTGGTTAGTGTTAACATATGTGGGGAGGAAATGGTTAAAACTGGAAGACTGGGAAGGATAAAGACTTGTTTTTAGAATTGTTTTCACTCAAGATGACCTTGCGGCTGGGGGACTGCTAAAAATATTCAGTCTGGGAAAATTCACTGTCTCTGTCTATCCTGAGAAGTCACATAACAGAATGCTGTAAAAGACCCAAAAACTATTGTTCACAGGCCTAGTAAGGGGGGGAGGGAGATAAGAAGCCCGGAGATCATAAAACACAGCCTTGTGAAGAACTGTGCCTGTGCCAGCCCTCTTTTGTATGTGAGCCAGGAAACAGCCTGAGCGCTTTTTGCCCCTGCTAAGGCGACATAAGCTTAGCAGTGAATATGTCCCTGTTTTGCCAGCAAAATAATGGAATAAACCTTTTCTTCCCACTTCAGCTGTGGATCATGGCCATCTCGGTGTTACCTGTATGTATATGGTTCACACAATATATCCCAAAAATGTATGAGCCAGAATTTAAATAAAACATTAAAAGATAAGATTCTGAAAGACTATCACAGTACAGTAATACAGTTCTGTCACTTAATACTTCACATACTACCAACAGTGAAGTACACTCAAATGTGGATTTATTTACCTTTCTAATTCTCTAAACAAAGGTGTGAAAGTAAATCTCCTGATGAAAAGAAATTTCAAATCTTAACAAATCAATCAGGGAAGAAGAAAAAGTCAGATTCAAAGCATATTTCATCATTTCATTCAAAATGTACACAAATTACAGGTTTTATACCTCTAGCATGATTTATGTTTTGATATATTTTAATTCATAGCATTATAGCACACATAATATCACATCATTACCTTTCTTTCATTTTTTTTTAGAGTCAAGCTATTGATAACCTACCAAATGAAATTAAACACTCTGCCATGTGCCCTCAACTTGCCACTAAACAGTTTTAGTCTTTTTAAAAAAAAGTTCATACGCAAACATTAACGTACTCAGAGAGACAAAGATTCAAGATTACCTGAACCTCAAATGCCTAGATTTTGGCACTTGTTGAAAACTGATGGCTTTACTTGATGAAATTAAGTAATTTTTTTTTTCACCATTGCAAAAAAGCAATAGCAAAAGGCAGTAATAGCTACACATATTAATGAAATAATTAATAAACATTGAAATACACTTAGAAAAAACAAACTACTCAAACCTACTGTAACGACACACACTTTGTGTTATGTTTATGTGAGTTCTGATTAAGATACTGGAATTATTTTATGATCTATTCTATTCAATACATGTTAGGACAAAGATTCTGCCTTACACACATTTTGAGTTTTTAATTAATAAAAAGGCAGATGTACTTGTCAAACTATGAACTATTAATAGAGCCATGGGATTGATCAAACAGACTATAAAATTTTAACACAATTTTACAGAATCAGGCAGCATAGATGAGAAGGTAGTAGAGAAGGGTATGCAGATATAAATACAAAAAATACAGATATATTTGTGTGTAACTATTTCAGCACACACAAACACGCATGTCATTGCAAACTAGAGATGTGTGCATCAGCAATCAAACACATACCCAGATTTCTTCAGTTTTCACAATAAACATTCAGCTTTGCAAGTTAGTAGAAAACTGATAAAACATGAACATTTGAGTTGACTCAGTTCTTATTGACACATAAGAACAAAGCTTTAAAAGTTATTTGAGGAATATTAGGCATAAACTTTTACCTTTCTGGTAGAACTATGAAAAGAGGAAAAATAAAAAAAAACCACCAGATTTTGCTTTCAATCCAGGTGTACATTCATGTGTAACAATACAGCACATAGCCTTGGCAGCAGAGGAAAGTACAAAGTAAAAAATATCAGTCATGAAGGCTCACAAGTCAAGATTAAAGCTTCTTTTATGAAGCAGAGAACACTGCTCCAGATAAAGCTCATTACAAGACACATAGGTTCTTTAAGATCTGTGACAAAAGATGTCTGGGCAAAATGCTGCTAAGTTGCTATTATTTCTTTTGACTCTGTTATTCACAGTTACTCAACCTTTGGATATTTTTCAGTTGTGACAATGACAACTTGTAATAGTATTAAGTTACTAAAATATTCACTCCAATATTAATAGTTCATAAGAAACACAAAAATCACTTATATAAAACTCATGGTGGACATAAATTACAATTTTTGGTGAACTAAATTTTAATCAAATATATAAATACAACAAATATGTAAATACATATATTCATTTATATATAAATGCATAATAAATTATATAGGATAGAGAGAATTAAAACTAAAGCAGAGACTACAGTCTAGTGTTATGAGATCCTAAATTTGCGAACTGAATATAAAAAATGGGTTTCAGGGCTGTTATTCTCCAACACATTTTTTTCTGGACGCTTTTTCATTTTTCTTTTTTATCATCAATAATTGTTTGCAATTTCTTAGTAATATCATCAGCTAGGGATTAATAAATCTTTGGCAAAAGCTGTTGCAAGTAACTCAAGATGATGAGGGATTGCATTTTATAAATACAACACTGTGCACTATGTGTTAGTAAGGAAAGGATACTGTCCAGTGATCAAGTTCTCAGTCTTTGATGCAAGAAATTCACAGACTGATTACAGTCTTTCAAATCATATACGTGTAACATAAGGTTTATGTATAGCATGAGAAATATTATTAACAGAAATAGTAGTACAAAAGATATGGTGATATGGCCTTCAGCTGGCTAGCTAGGTAATAAACTGGTTGCTATAATGTTTTGAATTACATAACACTTCATCTTATTACTATTATTAATTGCTAGAATGTGTGACATTTTCTAATAAGCTTCTTTTATTGGCTACACCTACCCAAAAACTTCTGCAAGCAAAAATCAAAATTCTTGGACTAGAACAGGTATGGTGAAGATGAATAGAACAAACACAAGGAATTATAAAACTGGTGAGGACGGAAAGAGAGAGAAGTGGTGGATAAAAGAATACAAGACAGATCTTGTAACTGATTACAGATAAATGTAAAGAAGCCTAAAATTCTCACCACCACAAGAATTTTCAATTTTTCAAGTTTAATAATGGCTATGAAACATGTGAGATACAAAATGAAATGGATTTGTCTCAATTTAAATTATATATTAAATGTCAGCCTTAATATCAACATAATTATGCTATTTTCACATTCCAATTACTCTCAATATAATCATACACATATATGCATTTAAAAACAGTGCCATGCTTAACATGTAATTCATTAATCTATTCTTTGAATCTGCAACTGCTGGTGTTTTGTGGTGGGTTTTTAATATCTTCTTCTCCCTCACAGCTCTATTTGATACTGGTATATAAGGACTGGACAGTAAAAATCTATTGCAGAAAGGTGTGATTTCCAGAATGTCAACTCTTGATAATTAAATTTCCTGCAAAAAACCTATTCCTGAGGCTTATGCAGAAAAGTTTATGCAGAAACATATCCACTGCAAATTCAAAGTGATATCTGGTGGATCTGTTCAATCAAAATCATAGTTTTATGCTGCTTTTTATGTTTCCTCAATAGTGGTGATTAGCAGCCATTTCCACTGCTACACATAAGTTCGAGCAACTGAGGATAAACACCAGAAGAAGACCTGCTTTAACATAAAACTGAGTGAGCTGTCTCCTAACCATACTTGTGGAGACCACAGGTGTACAAAACACAAAGTGTGTTCCAGCCACGCTATTCCCAAAGCAAGCTAACACTATTCAAAACCAAATGTTAGCAGCTATTCAATACTTATTTAATCATATAATTTTAGTTAAGGGTTTTTTGATATCGATGAGGAATAATTTCTAATAATACTTAAGAATCGTGCAAGAATTGGCAAAACACTGCCTTGATACAGCTTGGTTGTTACGCATAAACTACAATAATTCAGCTCCCTGATGGCAATATTGTTTTGTTTTACAACCTTCATAAATCAATTTCTCACAAAAATCTGAACTGCTATGTAAAAAAGTTTGTGGATTTAAATATTTCTGAATTTATCCATTGCCTCTATAAAAATGTTAAGTAAGAGTATACCAAGAGACTTCAGCTTTTCCTAATACATACAATGCTTTTTAGACAAAGGAAATTAGGTTTTCTTTTAATGACATTTAATGATTTTTTTGTCAATTCATGGCAAAGTGTTGTCTGTTTTTGTACATGTTGGGCATTGCCTGACTGCAGACATGCTGAGTACAGATTCACCTGGCACAGTAGAGGAGCATCTTGCAGCACAAATCAAAGCCTTCCCCACTGTTCAACTCCCAGAGCTTCAGAACTGACAGGAGTTTTCTTTCAGAGCTAGGACATGTTGCTGGCAGTAGGGGCAGACAAGCATCATGACAGGACTTTAAAGTTTTCTACCTAAAAGTGCTCCAAGCCAAACTGGCAGGTTACCTAACCCCAGCTTGCTTTGTACTCCTGGCCTAGAGAACACATTTCACTCACAGGGGTGCGGTGGCACAAGCTGGTGCTCTGAGATTAAGGCACCTTCTAGCTTCTCTATAAGAGTTGCAACAGAATACAGAAATTAGGTCTTTAAGATGTGGGGAAATACAGCTATTAGTGGCCATTCTCATTAGAAATGTAGAAATTTCCTTTTAACATACTGTACTGATGCTCCTCGAACAGCTCAGGACAAACACTGGTTCTTATTAAGAGTCATCACATAGGACATTGGTTGTAGCTCACTACAGACGAGCAGGATATTACATATACTACTCACTCTGGTTTTGAGGTCCAACTTCACTAATCCCTGTGATGCTGCAGTGGTAAATCAGAATGAACTGTTCTGAACTACCAGAAAATTAGCTCTCTAGGATATTTTCTATCAAAGTTAAGCAATAATGAATGCAAAGACATGGGTTGTATTTCAGAAATGCAAATGGATTGGCTAAGTCAGTTCTACCAATGGTGTTACAATGCATAACACAGTTTTGTACTCATGACTTCCTGAGAAAACAGAAAAAAAAAAAGTAAATAATGCAATTTCCATCTGGATAAGAAAATGTTGCAGTATGCTTTGTGCTACAAAGAGTGAAGTTGGCAATCAATAGAAAAAGAAAGCTGTTCTAGATGGGCAGATGGTTGTTCTACACAGCTCCTGGATTTGGAGGAATAGTTTTGTCACTGCATTGAAAGTGGGAGAGGAGGAAGAGTAAGAGAGAAATTTTATGTTTGCTGGCCAGCTAGGACACAAAGAAATAGGAAGATGACTAATAAAAATCAGAGTCCTATGCACATGCAAACAAAATGACAAAAATTTATTTTATTCATAGAAAAATCAAAATTTAGAATTCTTCACTAAAAGAATTACACTTAAAAGCAGTCTAAGTCCTTAAGTATGTCATGCCATTGTACATCCTTTCAGAAAATCATATTAAAAGAAATTAGGGGCCAGAAACATTTGTAATAATTAGAAGAGTGAGTGGCTTATGAAATCCACAGATCAAAAATGTTTAAATGTTAAAACAACCACAGTCTACCTTCTCCTCATACATCAAAATAAACATCACACTCTTGTGGCCAATCAGTAGGTGTCAGCTAATCACTTGCTTTACAGTAATTTTCTCTTCCCCAGCCACCAAGGAAAATCCTACCTGATGCTGGACCTGGCCACCTCAAGTCCATCTTCCCTCTCCCCAAAGCAGTCTTTACTGAAACAGACTGAAATACTGAAATAGACTTTCATCAAAGCAAGGACCCATGTCATTCGTTTGACTGAAACCTCCCACTGAGACTCAGCTTAGGCTTTCACTGAAATGAGAAGATGTGAAGCCTTAGCTAAGAATATGGATGAGTAATGTCACTTCAGTGGATGAAAAAACAACTTTCCTGCTTCTGGCCTGCAAACAGTTAGGGTTTCTTCCTCCTCACTTTGCTCAAGCTGAGCAAAACCTTCACTGTGACCACACATAACAGATATGTTACGGCAGAGTATCATGGCAATGCAAAAATTAGCTCTCCTCCCACCCTAGGGTAAGCTGTTCCCTAAAGAACTGTTTTAAGAAATTATGGAATCACCTAAATTGAAACCACTCACAAAAGTAAACTCCTCTAGCCTTCTCTATGTCTACCCTCACTTACAAAATAGTGATAGGAATCCACACTCTCCTTTTCTTGTCTTCATTATTTCTATTTCAAAATCTGTTCTTGTCTCTATTTTATTTCGATAAAGCTTACAAAAAGAGCAAACGTATTTGAAAGCAAAATATCTGTAACTATGCATGTCACCAATGACAGCAAGTAAAATATATCCTTTCTGACTCTAACTTAACATTCACCTGCTCCTGTCACATACCACTCAGTACTGGTGCCATCAAATACTTCCATCCTTTAAACAAAGCCACTATACTCCCTTAGATTACAGTTAATGGTTTGCTGCCTTATTATTTTTTTTTTTTTTTTTAGTAATCATGGTCCTGGCCTTAAAAATGTCTTAACTTGTAATTTTTGAAGCAGCATTCTCAGCAACCTCTTTTTCCCTTGTATGCACTTCTGTACATTATGCATAGCAGCTCTTACAGGAAATTGATTTTATGAAATTATCCCACAATGTACCGAAATTTCATTATTTGGTTAAACTCTACGTACACAATTGCATAAGATTACTGACTTTAAAACCTGTTTCTCAAAACTTGGTTGGCAAGATCTCAACCACGAACCTACAGAAAATTAGTACAGAAAAAAGCAAGGGGACGTAAGGAAGCGAGGATATCCCTTACCATTAATGATGGATAACAACAGTACATAGAAATTGTTTTTATATCTCCAAAAAAAGAACTTATTTTTGCAGAAGCTACACTTACTTGGTGAAAACAAGTTGTGAGACACGGGACTTAGTACAGTACCTTGGAGAAATTGCTTTAGGTCTGAAAATAATTCTATCACTCCACTGTCAAGAACTCGTTCTTGATTTGAAAGAATTGTATCCTTATACTTTTCTAATACACACATCATTATTAATGCTTTTAGTTTGCTAAAGTTAAATAAACTGATGATTATCAGCTTTTTAAGTTTTAATTAATTAAAAAGTACCAAATCAAATAATTTCTAAATCAAGGTCTCTTTCACATACTAATTTAACCAAAATATCTCTGAGAGATCTACAGTCTTATATAAAAGACATCAGGTCACAAAATCAAATGGATCCTTAATGATATAGTTTACCATTAAAAAAAATCAGTATAAACTTTAAGAATGGTCCTGATACAACTTCAACTTTAAAACAGCCGTATTATCCCTATATTCAGGAGACGTGAAATGAGGGAAAGCTTACAAAACTAATTAAACCTTCTTGTTGATAAAACAAAAATTAATTAAATACCATGAAATTTGTAAACCATTACTCATGAAATGCAAATAAACATCTCAGAAGTTTGAGCTATTCTCCACCAAGTAAGCCAGGAAAATACAGTAACCATGCAAAATACTATTGGTCAGTAATGTGGGATATTTTTATTGTGACATCCATAGCTGTATATATTGACCATATAAAATGTAGAAGTCAATATCCACCATTATTAAAAAACTTTCACACACAAGTTTTACAGAGTTTGTCTTCAAAATTATGCAGTGCATTTAAAGTATTGAACTGGCACCTGGCATCATAGGAGCAGAAATGCAATATCCCCATAAGCCTAAAGAAATAAACCATGCAAACTCATTTGAGATAACTACACTTGAACGCGGGAATATTTATCTCCTCCCCCCCCCATTCTCTATGAATGGTTTGGTTATTCCTTTCTTAACTATTCCACACAAGCATAAAAAGAGGCTCAATTACTCTGTGCAGCAGCTTGGTAAGGGAACACTACTTGTCTGTGAAGGTGGCTCAGTGGGGCAGCCCCTAGAACAGCTACCCCAGAGAGCACTGAACTCTGCAAGGTGCTTCTGTTCTGAAAGGAACAGGAGTCAGGGACATCAGAGCAATGCAACCTTAGTTATGGCAAACAGAATGGTAACTGCTCTTTCTCTCACTATTATTAAAGTAAATTAAAAATGTACATATTTATAAAAAGCGCCTAAACCCTGCCACTTACTGAGCCCCGGTCTCAGCTGCTGCCCAGCTTTCAGAGATGCCTTGCCTGCTGCACACAAAGGGCTGTGAAGCCTCAGTGCCCCTTTCCACCCGTGCACCAAAGCACCAGCAGCTCCACCAGTGCCAGCAGGCAGGGCAGGGAGCAGAGCAGCAGAAAAAAAGCTGAGGAGTATGAACAGGCCTGGAAAGCAGGAGCCTGGTGTGCCCTGGCAGCCACGTACACAGCCAGGCACCAGAGCATGCTGACTCACCGCCTGTGGGAAGCACAGCTCCCACTTCACCTCCCTCTCTGACCGTCCTGCCACAGAAAGCTTCTGTCCTTGGCTGGGAGGGAGAGCAGGCAGAGCAACAGGGAGGGTCAGTGGGGCTGAGGAGGTGGGAGGGAGGGAGGGCGAGCTGCACTGGCTGCACGCGTGCCATAAGGGACCAGAATTGCCTGTCCTAGTGGAGCCTTCAAGCACCAGAGAGGCAGCAGATCCCCAGGAGTGGACAGTAGGCTGGCTTGCCCTGTGGGCTGGGTCTTTCTGGAAATGGACTACAGGCCTTTTCTCATAAAACGTGGGGGGACTGGAGGAGTTTTGTGGCTGCTGAGTGTCTGAGTTGATGGAGTAGAAGCTCACAGCAAAGGACTCAACCCTGCAAGGACACAGGGAGCAAGAGAAAATAGGTTTGCAAATTTGTTTATTTTTATTCCATCTTACCCAGCAGATCTGAGGTTCTCCTATTTTACAGGTCACCTAAGTCTAATAAAAATCAGATTTAAGAATGATAAAGCCTTGGAGTTTTGGAAAGGAGTAGGGCTTGGCTATTGTGTCTGTGAGATGGTCAGAAGCCCTACTTCCTGTAACAGTTTACTTAGAAAAATGGGTTTGGGCAGAAAATCAATAAAGCAGCAACAACTTTCAAAATTACTCAGTCTGATCTGAAAAAGCATGGACTCCCAGAAGGGACAAGCCCCAAAACATTATGTGCAAAGTATTGTTCTAGGGAATCAAAACAAGCATAGAAAAAAGAAAATCAATATTCCTTCAGCCGTAAGTAATTTTGTAGTATCAAATATGTGCAAATATTTGTGGCAAATGCTACTGTTTTCATAGCAGATTGGTCATTTCAAAGTGTTTGGAGCTGGTGAACTAGAAAGTTCACTGTTTATTTCTCTGTTTAGTTCGCTGTCTCACTTTACAGATACTACTCAGCATGAATACAAATGGATTATGAGCCTTTTTCTACTGAGTCCTGCACTGCATAATGCTCCCCAGATTTTGAGAATAGGTTCCCCCTCTGGAGCTGAACTGGTAAGAAATTTAGAGAGACTATATTTCTGACTGTTGGACTCTCTCAACATTGGAGTCTGCAGCTTTGGAAGACTTAAAGGAAAATTTGTTATGCAGTCACAGGTCTGGTTACATGAAAAGGCAGATTTGCTATAGGGAGTCTCCTTGCTCACCCTGGTGAATGCACGAAGACAGCAGGACCAGTCTGCCACTTTTCCCCATTGTTCCCATTCTGCAAGGCAGCTCTTTGCTGGTGGTGGTGGAAGATTTAGTGCATCACATAACTGCAGCAGTGTAAAGTGAGGCACATGTCCCCCTCTGAGATACGTCGTAATCCTGCCACACTGCCATCCTTCACACATTTGGATGTCCTGCATCTTTTCATGAAGGTGCAGAGAAGTCATTATGATCTGCACTTTAGAACCATGGACTAACCAATGGACTCTCTCTGTTGAAGCAAGCCTTCAAATTATCTACAATGGTTAGGGTAAAACTGAGATATAATTTAATATAACACCAGGCCTCTTCATATCAGTTCCTACTTTATAAGTAATCAGTAATATAACATGGAGATTACGTGAGAAATTTTAACTACTTTATTTGTTAAACTTTTTGTGGGAAACAGTTTGATTCAACAGCATTAATATTCTCAACAACTGAGTGTCACAAATCTCCTGACTTTTTTAATATAGAAGCAATTTTCTTTTCATGGAGAGAAGATGAAGGCAAAACAAAATGTTAGAAAAAGACACTGCAGGCAAAGGCACGTTGCACGTAATTCACTTTTTAAGGAGAGGATGAAAAAAGGAAACACAAAAACAAGGGAAAACAAGGAAAAACCAGAAACAAGGAAACCATACCATTAGTCATGCCATCACACACTACAAAGCCTTCAGACTGCCCCATGAGTCAGATGCTTGACTAGGTGGGATGCACTGGTGCTGCTTCCAGAAGCGGGACCTGCTCTCTGCTAGCAGTCTTGGCTCTTAATGGCTTTCTTCCTAGAGCTACATAAAAGAGCAGGTGAGTTTTTTGGAAGCTTAGATGGTGTCTGTATGCAAATGCAAAACACCCAGAGGAGAGAAGGCTTTGGAGAATGGTCCCAGAGTTCTCATCATCATAGAAATCTCAACATTTTGTTCCAGTCCCACTAATTCTGATTGTATCCTTTACTCCTTTTATCATGCCTGAAAGGAGAAGGTGATCAAAGAATACTATCAGAGAGGCTAGAAAATATGTTCAGAGATAGATCTGATAGCTATAGCTCCATTAACAAAGACTCATTTTTAAAGGGATCACAGAAAATGCAATAAAGAAAAAAATTATTATTTCAGTAAAAGGATACTTCATGGATAACATTACTTTTATAATGAAAAAGGCAGCAAATCCACTATGTTTTCTAGATGAAAAAAAAAAAAAAAAAAACAACCAAAAACAAAACAAAGCAAATTGACAGCAGGGAAGCATCACAAGAGAGCTACAGCCTATGGAATTGCCAGCATCATTTAAGGCTGGGAAGAGTTGAGAGAGACATGTCAAAGTATAATTGTATTTCCCTATAGGGATGGGACAGACTAAAAACACTCTTCTGAGTGAAAGGAAGACTGCCTTGAAATGAAAGAAAAAAAATAATTAAAAGTGAAAACTTTTTACCTCAATAACTCATTAGAAGTGCTGGGGGCTGGGAGAGCAGAGTAGGCTGATTATTTTTGTGTTCCTTTGGGGGGGTTTCGTTTGTCATTATCAAACTTCAAAAATATCTGGAAGGAATGATAAAATAAAGGTTTCCATATTCTTGCAGGGAGATAATTGAACTATTTGAGTACTGACCCATGACATTTCTAGAACTGTTTTAGAACATGGGAAATGAAATATGGTGAGAAATATTATAAATTGTGAGGAAAACTTTGGTTTCAGTCTTGTCTTTTGTCAGAGGAGGGCACTGGAAGCAGGAAGATGTAGTACACACAGATTTTATTATTTTCACAGAGGTGCAATAGTTGTTTTCCTGGGTATGTCTCTCAGCTTGTTAAGAAGAAGCAGACAAAAGAAAGATTCAGATTCTTAGCACAGGAATATTTTATTTTGTAAGCACTCACCTATTCCTCTCCTCCTTTCTTACTAATACTCTAAGATCCTAAGAGCCTAAGACTACTATATATGTTGCTGGGTCCCACAACGTGGTACTTTTTGGTCTATTATGCAGGAGCTTTTTATTTATCTTTGTAGGTTCAAAGACAGAGAAAGAGCATTAAAATGTGTTGTTTCCATTAGAAACTTATACTCTTATCTGTATCTAGATGTGTTTTTGAGGTGTGGAGAGTGTGCTGTGAGTTTTGGTTTCTTGCCATAATTCAGCCATTTCAGCCATAATACATTTCAGTAGCTTTCAGAGCTCTTAGCTCCTGCTTACCTTAAAAACTATTGTAAACAGAGTTATTTAGAGGTGAAAGACTTAGGTACTAGACAGTACAACTGATCTGAGTGCAAATCATTGTCTTTTGGTAATCAGTTACAATGATGGTTTCCAAGAGTTCCTACCAAAACTAGAATGAAGTTAAACAGCTCTGACGAATTGGGATACAGTTTAATCAATTAAACTTTTTTAAAGTGTGTGGGGGTTTTGTTTGGTGGGCTCTAGCTAACAGGAACAAATATTAACATGAAATAATAGCTTGATATTGTTCCTTTCTCCTTACATCTGATTAAAGTAAGTCTTAGTGGACTCCAGCCAAGCTTTTGAAAGCACTTTGTTTTGGCACTGTTGATTTGTATGGGGTTTGGCAAAAAAGATATTTTGTTCTCACATTCAATACACATATTCAGTTTCCTTTCTCTTCCAAGGAAGTGTTGATGCCAGATGCTTAGATGAGGCTGTTTCCATTTCCAAAAATGCATAGCTGAATTTTGTACAGAATTTCCATTTTTTCTTAAGAAATCTACTGAAATATTTTATTTAATGTTAGAACTAATCCTGTGAACAACACTGTTAAGTATGGTGGACATTCAGAGCATTAGGTTTTCTTCCCAGTTTCCTGATGCAGGCAGTGTATTGCCTATATTTTAGCATTAGTCTATTTCCCTCTGTTTAATAACCTGTAAGTAATCTGTAGTCAGCAGGGAGAAATGGCAGTGGCACAAAAAAGACGATCCTTCTAGCTACCTCTTAGTCAGAATGTTACACTCTTAAGTACATATTCTTTTAAAATTTTGGTGAAACAGTGCTGAAACTTGGAAAAAGATAACAGTCATGGGTTTGGGTTTTTTTCTGCTTGGTTTATCACCACTGGTTAAGATCTCAATTTCTATACTCCCATAATCAGCATTTTTTGCTGATTTTGGGGGAGACACACACACTCGTAATACTTGAAAAGTATGGTATTCAATTCTGCAGCAGAGAATATTTTTTCAACCTAAGACACAGTCTGCTGAGCAGTGTTAAACTGAAATATCAGAATAACATGAACTCAAGCCAAAGTAGTTTTGGTTTTTGGGGTTTTTTTAAGTAATCAGTAGTGTCATTCTACATTTCCCTTGCATCTGTAATTAATGTGTATGCAGAAGACTGGAAACACAACTGCAGTATTTAAAACAATACATCTATTAAACAATAATCATTAAAAAAAATCAGTGCTTTTAAAATCCCAGAGTAAAGGTCTTCAAACAGGCATGACAGTAGTAGACTAATGACCATGGAAAGTAGCGCAGCCAGCAGTATGATTGTTTTCATGGCTGAAAAAACAGTATACAACAGTTGATGCCTATGTCATGAAATACATATAACAAGTTCTAAAAGATTGGTGGAAGGGAATGAAGGGGATCCTTCACTGGGTTCTCACTTGCTTCATAAACTTCCAACTCCATTCTTGGTTTTAAACTCTGTTCAAGTGCAATTCAGCTGAATACAAATGGGCTAAGACATCAAATGAGTGTGTAACTTGCAAGCACAATCATTTCCAGTCAGAGGTATGACTGATTCACACAAGCACTTCTGTTCCAGAAGGTGATGCACAACTTTTTACACATTTTTCATATATACCCCATAGTTTGTCACATCACTGCCCTTAAGATTTTACTGTTGGAACTAGCTAGCAAGAAGACTACCTACATGGAATGTTCTCCAGGGCCACATATATCTATCAGAATATTAGTAACATCAGTCTCTGTATCTCTCTGTCTCAGACAATACAGGAAAGGTTCATTTTTTCAGAATTTTTGTTTGGACTGACTAAAAATGAAATTCCACTTAAACATCCTATATCAAAGTCCTCATTTCACAGAGACTGACATAGACTTATGTTTTCATAAAACTCTAGTCTCTAAACTATGAAATCAAATTCCTTGATAATATATTTGATCAATTATTTGCTGTGAATAGCTGACCTGAATAAAACAAGAATAGAGTTCCCTTCCTTGTCCTAACAGCTGAACTTACAATAATGTCTTGGTTTATTTTAAAAAAGGAAAACAAAACTCCTCAGAATGCAATTCTCAGGAAGAGATAAAAGTTGACCACCATAAAAAAGTTGACTTCAAATTTTCCTTATTATGCTGCTTCAAATATTAAAAACCCACTCATTTCTAGCAGATGATATTTCACTATTTAGCTGTTTTGGTTTTTTTTCATAGAAGTCCCATGTGAAACATTTGTACATATTAATTTGAGACTAGGTTTATATTTTAATCTTATAACAGTCTTGGGTGTATGCACCCCTGTTGTAGTTCTGCTAATGAAGTAGCATACAGACTGGACATTGAACCATCAGACAGTTAGTTTAATTTGTCAGATCAGCAAGTCAGAGGAAAAAGAAGAGACAACAACCATGCAACACCCCACCACACTTTTATCTGATCAGAGTCATGCACAAACCACCAACTATCCCCACCACAAGTCATCAGAGCCTGAGCTTTGAACAGTTTGGTGCCCATTCACGTCATCATCTTCTGCACCAGCCAGACAGTTTAGCTCTCAGCCAGAACACAATTTCCAGTACTCCTGGGCAGCATCTCAACTGCACTGAAGTCAAGCTTGCTGTGCATGTAGTGACAGATGGTCACTGAATACATTCTGAAGATTTCTAAAATCTGTATGGCATTCTGTCTCAGAGAATCCATTCTTGGCACTGACAAATGCATAGAATCAGTAATATATGACACACAAAAGTATTTGGAAGCCCTACAAATGGCCAAATGGGCTATTAGTCAATATACAGCATGACAGAAAAGTCTGCTTTGAAAAGTACACTTTTATAATGTGAATAAGAAACTCTAAGGAACAATGAAAGACAAGGTACTTAAACTGAAGCATAAGAACATAAATGAGGCAGCCACTTTTTCCCCAAAGTACTGTGATCAGAACTCATCTTCCCCTTTCTTTGTTAAGAAATATGCATATTTGATCTTTCTAAAAGATACAAGAGAAGTCTATTTTACGTAAACAATAGGAAAAGTTCAGAAGTAAATTCTGTAGTTACCAAGGATGACACTGAAGATTTCTGCTATCAAAAATATCCCACCAGTAAAAATGAAATTATCTTGGGAACCAAGGCTATGTTGTAACAAATATACAAATACAAGACTAATGATGTGAATCTGACACACACATGCAGGCTACCTCTAATTTCTCGGCCCAGATCCTTGTGGCAACAAACAGTAATTTTAGCATGGGCTGTAAAATCTAAAGTAGTTCTCAGTAGACAGAGCTCTTTCATTAAGATTGCATTAGATTGGTGGAACCTGAGATAGGTAAAGGTAAGTCTGCAAAAGTACAGCGATGTATCCACATTCTTCAGAATAAAATTACAAAGACATAAAAGTATCACTCCATCTCAAGACCAGTTTCAGTTACTCACGCAAACATGCATTAGTAATGTCTTGAGAGCAAATGTATTCCCAAACAAGGACTAAATAGAGATTTCTGTTAATCGTGATATATACTTTGTGTAACATATTCCAAGTTCTTGATTTAGGAAGACAAATTAGATGTGAAAATGCATCAGCTTGAGTCACATTGGAACAAACCTTACCAGGACAAAGTATAACAAATGCAGCTTCAGAAGTTTGAGATTACTCAGTTATAATAAGAAGCTTTTGAGGACTAAAAGACCGAGGTTACACAGCTTTCTTGGGTGAAAGCAATGTTAATGAAAACCAAAGGGAAGTTATAATGAGTAGTTCCCAGGTTTTTTGTTCTTCTAATATTTAGAATTTGCACACACTGTATGAATACTTTTGTAGGTCAGTATTTTCTTCTATGAAAGCAACACACCTACCCATCTTTCTAGATACATATAAATCACTTTCAAATAATAAAGTGTGTTTGGAAAATTCTTTTGTGTCTTTTCTATTTCTGTACTCTTTAAAATTTCTCTTAAATGTCTTTTAGACATTTGTAAGAGCAAGCAGAAGGTACTTGTCACAAACATAGGTAGGTGTATCTAAGTCATATGCTTACATTAGTGAAAAGGGGATTTAAAATATCACAATTAAAATACTTTAAATCAAATATTAATATTTCATTCATTCAATTCTTCATGCACATTAACCAAAATTTTGAATAGTTATTTTCACAAAATATTTCTCATCTTTGCAACATTTCCTTAATGACTGTTTATAATAATTCTTACAGCATTCTAAGACTTTGTAAGACCCTCTGAAATCCTCAACCTTATAGCATGTAATAATTACAAAAGTATCCAAAAATAAAACCCATTGATATTTCTTTTATCCTGTTCTGTCCAATTAATGACACTGAAACCAGGTTTTTGTCACACATTTGAACATACATCTTCATTGTAAACAAGTTTGAGCTTACATGTGAGCACATTGAAGTTAGCACTGTAGACCTACTCAAATGTGTAAGATGATCTCTACAACATTACTATCATACTTACAGAAATCTAGTATAAATTATGGATTGATATTGTAGAAAAAATGACCATAAGCATGTATGAATATTAGCAAGCAAAAATTGAAGCAATGCAATGCAGAAATAATAGAACCCTTCTTTGCTTGCATTGTGTTTCAAAGAAAACCCAAATGGTTATGGTATTTTCAGTTAAACTAAACACTTTATAAAAATAAATTCATACCATGAATTGTCATGGGCAACTCTTCCAAAATTCTTATACAAAAAGAAATAAAGTATTTAAGAATTAAGTATTTGCTATACTTGCAGTTGGTTTGAGAGTAGCTTACCACTCTCAAATAAACATAGTATAATCAAACTGAGCTGACACAGAGTACATGAATATCTAGGGTTACATTTTATTTTATTCAGATTTTCTCATTTACTGCAGTTATTTGAAAAGAATTCTCTTCCTGGTTGGTGTATTGCTGCACATATGCTGTACTTTCTCCAAGAAAATCTAGCCAGGAATTAATGATTAAGAACTTGTCTTCACTTTTTCTTGTAGCTTGCTACTGCTTTTGTTTAGAACAAGCAAGTATATTTCTTAGCTTTGTTTCCTAAGAAAGTGATATGCCAAGACCTTTCTCTAGCTGCTCTTGGCTGTTTTTAAGGAATAAGAAAATCCTACCATTTTTAAAGTCATTGTCCATATCCAACCA
This sequence comes from Pyrgilauda ruficollis, assembly GCF_017590135.1. Lineage (NCBI taxonomy): Eukaryota > Metazoa > Chordata > Aves > Passeriformes > Passeridae > Pyrgilauda > Pyrgilauda ruficollis. The sequence continues at coordinate 23,629,643 of NW_024508100.1, forward strand.
AATTTGACATTGGTAAGGAAGTCTAGACTCAATGAATTTTCACTTATTTAATTAGAACAGCAGTAAGACAGATTCAAATGATTGCCCCCACTGATGGAAAATCTAAAGCAGAGACAACAGTTACTGGACATGACACCATTCTTGCAGAGCAGAACCAGAACTACAGTGAGAACTTAACACTTCATTTTTCAGTTTGTTTATTCAGAGGGAATTCTGTTTTCTCCAGAATGTCTGTGCTTCACAGTGTTGAGACACATAGCTTCATCAAGTAAAACAGGTGAATATTTGAACATATTTACAGTGTCACTGGTGAACTGAACTTGCTTCCTATATAAAGTACACTGTTTCACTGCTGCTTGACAGCAGAGTGACACACCTGCATCACAAAAGAAAGTGACTCAACTCAATGGATGAGGCAGGCCAAGTATTTAGTGAGATATTTAATTAAGACTACTTTTTTTGAACTGTTGTTGGCTGATGATCCAAACAATAGCCCTGTGGCCTAGAGAGGCCATACAATTTCATCATTTTCTAAATCTATTTGTTGACAGTCTTACTGCCCTCAGACACTCTTGAAGAACAGAGTATTTTCATGCAGTACAACCGCAATGATGTTTAGGATCTAATTACAGTCTGAAGCAAACATGGTACACATTTTTATTCCATCGAGATTATAGTATTGCTGTTCCAAAGCACTGTGTTCATTCTTAGTGTTTCAAAGCATCCACATAACTCTTTATTTCTGTAAGAGAAATTAAATAGATTTCAGCTCTATAAAAGCTTAATTTGTTCACATTTGAGAAGAAACTACATTACAGTATTCCCTACTGAGCATGTCTTTGTTTATAATTGCAAAAGTGATTAGAGGCATATTTTCAAGAAAATAATTTCCTGTCATAGGGCAAAGTACAAGAAATGCCAGGTGTCACAGAGGCTGGCATTTTATCCCTCACCTGTATTATCAATACTCTGCTCCAGGATTCTTCTGAAGAGAGCTTATGATAAATGATACAGATTATATGGAAAGGCAGTTTGCAACGTGGTGTCCACAGAGGAAGCAACAGCATTCTCTTCTAGATGTCAAACATTAGCACTTCATGAGGACCAAGATCTTCAAGATGTAAAAGGCTAGTACACTTGCTCTTTCTGACCAGGCAGTGCTGTGGCTGCTTAATATTTACTCAAAGCCACAATCACCTTCTGATCTGAGGAGCAGGTGACTTGGCAACTCTCTTCCATCCTGGTTGCTATGCAGAGACAGTCATGAAAAGGTAGAGTATAAAAGATTAAGCAGATTCTAGTAACCCAGACAGTTTACTTTGCCCTTTTGAGAATTGGTCCAATGCATCATCATCTATCATAAATGGATTATAATACGACAGCACTAGATCTTTAAGGTTATCTCTGCTCCAGTGCTAAATAAGAAAGATAAATCTGAAGAAACACTTAGAGTAATTGTCAGTGGTAAAGGCTGGTTTCATCTCCTAATAGGCATCCAAGCCTCAAAGTACAACAGCTCAAATTAATCTTCTGCTTCAGAGTATGAAAGATCTATCCTGAGCTGCTAAGAGCAGACCTACAAATAGATATTGTGCAAATGTCTGTTTCAAACATATAGGCACTATCTGCTGTTGAAATAAAGTTAACAAACAAAAATTGACATTTTGGTCAGACATCTCAGTGTATATTTAAAAATTAATGAAGTGCAATCTTACCTTTGCATATTTCTATTAAAGCAACTTCTTTATTTTCCAACATCCAGTACATTGTAACATACAATATTAAACCAAACTATAAAGGATGTTTCTAATTACTTTGTATTAAAATAGCAAAGAATGACAGATTTGTTTCTGTTCTAAGACACAAGATACTGGCTTATATACTCTTAAAAATTAGATATTAGAGAGCAACTACCATACTCTGTTTAGCATTTGCTATAAAATATTGACAGAAATACTGAATAAATTTAGCTGCTTATACTGAATAAATTTAGCTTTTTGCCTTTTTTTTTTTTCATGAGTCTACACGGTAAGATCATATTCCAGACTGATCTAATCAAACTAAAGAATAATTACCTTCTTCTGAGATTTATTAATTACTATTTTAATCAGTACACATTTCTTTTCCTCTTAGGTGCTGAAATATGATCAAAAATACTAAAAGGAAATGCATGGTTGAGGTTGTAGTGGCAGCTCAGGAATTTTCTCAGCTTTTTGAGATAATAATGTAGACACAGATATAGATACAGATATAGATATAGATATCCAGTAATAAAATACTGAATAAGAAATTAATCAGATGAAGACGCTGGCTGAATTAACAGAGTCCTTGATATACATGACAAGGAGGCCATTTTCTCAGGGGTAGTAGCAGTTTGAAATGCAGAAATATATGCAATCACCTTGAATGTATAACAGCAATATATCCATTCATAGCAATTTTAAAGTGCTGGAAAATTACCACATGTGAAAATAATTATAGTAACAGAGTATCTGTGGGGAAAAAAACCCTTGAAATAACAGCAAGCCATTAAAACAAAGTAGGATGCAGAAAAGCTAAAAAAAAAATAAGCTAGCAATTCAAACTTTATAATTCTGTTTTTTAAAAAATAGGACTTTTTAATGTTTTGGGGTATTTTAAATTTTCCTCAAAATCTAGCTTTTTTCAGGTTGAATTATGAACTTTAATTGAATGCAAACCTTTGCTATATTACCCTCAATGTAACAATTCAAATGAGTAAGATTCAGTGTATGATATCACATTGTCTTCACTGAGGCTAGGTGAAGGAGATGGGCAGAGGTGACCATCTATCAAGAAGAAATTCACCACTAATTACTACATTTCTAAATAAATAAGAAATATTACCTGCACCATCAAAAAAAAGAATATAAATCTGATGGAAGTACTTTAATACCACTATTCCTGTGCTATTGCAATTAAAGAAAACTTTCTCAGGGCAAAATGTCCATTTACTGAACATTTATTTGTCAAGATACAAGCTGATAATAAATACAGAACTGGACACTAAAAAATTTACACCATGATCACTTTTGTAGCATACAAATTACATTTCTGCTGAGTTATACAGTGTTAAATATTTGACAGGCAGTAGCATGCTGCTGTTTCCAAAAGTACACAAATGATATTGAAGTGCCTGAAAGTTACCTGCTGAAGTTAAATAAATTCAAATTTAAACACTTTTTTCACTGTTATTGAATAGCAAAATGCATGCCTCTCAGGGAAAGCCTCACAGTAGGTACATCCTGTACCTACCATTCGGGAACAACTACTGCTGTTTCTGAAATTCATTTTGCCCAGCTTAAGCACCAGACTCAAAAGTTAGACACCTATGATAAAATGAATGAATCATCTATATGCCTAACTGTGTCTTAAGTCCAGCACAACCAGCTCTTACTTTTGAAGACACAGGGTGAATGAAGAAATGACTACTCCCTTTTGCTTTGAAACCAAGTGGTTAAATTATTCAGTAAGTGGGAGACCAGTGTTTTGCTTTTCAGAAGAAACTTCAGTATACTTTTCCTTCACCTCAAACAACCCTAGTCATAGGGATGAAAGCTGAGTGGTTTAAGAAAAGATTTTGCAGAGTAAATCATAAAGAACAATAAATACCATTGAGAACCAATTAAATGGGAAATGGCAGAATAGTTTTGAAACAAGTAAAGATATAACATGAACAGGGGGACCTTGAATTAGATACTAGATGCTGCATTTGGCAATGCAACATAAGTTTTATTCAAGTCGGCTAAATCAGCTAAAAACTTGTCCTTTAGATGAAATTTGCTCATTATAATGTGAAAAACACACCTCTAAATCTTATGCTACCCACCTCCAATTAAAGGTCTCTACCCACTGAACATGCAGATTAAATTTAAGATGCAGCGTACCTTTAAATCAAAGTGAGCAAAAGATTGTCCAACAGCTATTAAGTAGGCATATATTTAGAAATTAGGTAAGCCTGTACTGTTGTATTTTGAAACTATAAATATACTGCTTGGCTGTAACTGGGTGTGTTGGCTTTGTGCATTTACCTCCTAGCACCCAAATCTATACTGACATGAAATAAGAAACAAATATCTCAACACTTTCTGTGGCTCAGCTTCTTGGACACCAGGAAAAAGAACCCATTTTTGGGACAATATGCCTGTAGGCTACTTTGAGGAAAAAGAAAAGCTATCCTGTCACTAAACAAGAGGGAAATCTAGCTAGAGGCAATTCAGCTGTTAGCCCACTCTTTTAGGGAATAGGGAAACCAGTCTCTGGTTCTTCTCCCTGCTCTCTGGAATAGGTCCTCTCCCTAACCCCTCTGACTCTTTAAAAGCTGCAGGTCGTGAAAAGGTTACCAACACTAATTGTTTCATTGCCTATAAATCCATGTCATGGGAAAAGAAGTTAAACAGAGATATGAAAGACCTCCAAATTTCTGTGCTTGGTTGTAGAACATAGTCATGGCATTGTCTGATGTCTTTAACAAAATTGCTGTGGAGAACAACTTGGTAAAAATGAGAGCAATATGGCTAAGCTTTCTGAACAGTAATTGATAGGCTTAGTGTGAAAGCTCTAAGCTTCAGCTGAACCTGGCCATTCAAACTTTCAAGGTAATTTTCTTTATTTACTGGCACCAGAGTTTTCTGTGGAATTTTTAATCAGTTGCTATAGAAATGCTTACATGCACAGCTCTGCAGCCCAGCTGTGAAGACAGCCTCAAAGCAGTATCCCTGTTGCCATATGTTATTGTTTAACTGAATGCCAAGATTTACTCGGTCCAATAAGTTCAGAAGCTACCTCATCAAATATATTTTGCCTTATAAGAGAAAGTTTTCATAGAAGTGCCTGTGGACTTTTTCACACTCTAGTATGAGTAAGCTCATTTAATTTATGGACAAAAATTGCATTAAATAATTGGCAAAAACAAGTGTGCATGTTCATATTCCTAATCTTCTGTCCCCAGTACCTTTCACTGATGAAAATTTATTTCTCCAAAGGACAGATCAATAATGAAATTGTGATTGGATGTATTGAGCAAGAAAGGAAATAGTTTGCAAGAATGTAATTCAGGGAAAGAGATTAAATTAATCCTGATGGAACAGATCTGGAGCACTACAGCATAGTTAGCATGGAATGAGAGAAAATATTAATATTAATATATAGAAGTGGCTTTAGAACAACCTCATACATCAGAACTGCAATAATCTCTCTTAAAACCGAACAAAATCCAAACCCCATAACTAAAAGCACCCCTTTTCAATGGAAAGTTGAAGATCACAAAGAAAGCACAAGCTATGCCCACATCAGTTCTAATTGAGTGAACACTCAAGCTAATATTAAGCCATTTAAGCTATTCAACAAGCTCACCACTGCAGTGTGATTTGTTAATGAGCTAAGAGCTGCCAAAGTTTCAGCCTGAATTTTTACTAATATATGACTACTTTTAAGTAATTCCTTGATGAAAATGTGGCTTTGACCCAACCAAAACAAAATAGCAGATGATAATAATAGTGCTTGAAAGTTTCATTAGTGTAGGTTTTGTAGACTAAGCTGCTTTTGCATTGAAAAGTTGGAATTCCCACAATTAAGTAGAATAAAACCAAAAAGTACACAAAATAAATGTCATATTTTACCTTATCCAGAATAATATCATACAATATTAATATTTTTAAAGTAATTAAAAAAATTCCTTCCTTTATAAGAGTCAATATACAGGCATGACAGAAGTTGAGAATTTGAGAAGTAAATTATGAAAACATCAGCAAATTTGACTCCTGAGGATAGATAATTTCATACAACTGGCACCTGATACTTCTGTAGTATCTATATGAATGTGTGTGTATATTTATAGTGATTTTTATAGATGACAGATTATGATTTTGAACAGGAAATTTGACTAAAAAAAACCACAGTAATTTTATAGGTGCAAAGATGGGATATCCTTTAATGATAATTGTTTGATATATTTAACTTATGAATAAATATAATATATGAACATACTCAAAAAACAAACCTAAATTCTTTCCAGTTTGGATATTCAGATTATTCTGGCTCTCTACATGGCAATTTATAAGGATTTTGTCATGGCATGTCCTTGTTGCAGAAGGGTATGGAACTGATGCCGCATGAGTCTATAACACAAAAGTGAAGGACAAGACATTATCATTTTCAAGGCATGAACAATTTGTTTCATATTCTTCTGTAGCATATACTGAGGAGTCTGATTCTCCTGAACTAAAGGTATTGACGAAACTGAAGGGTTTAATTTCAAAAGTTCTTGAAAATCCATGGCAATTTTTATGACATGCTTTGCCAAATCTTTATTTCATAGTCCAGTATTTTTGTTATTAGACTCAAAAATGTGCATATGGCAACATGCATCTAAATGCATGACAATATAAGCAATTACTCCTTTTTCCTGTTACTGCTGGTCATTTATTTTTTACCCAATTCTGACAATATCTTTGGCAGCACACTCTTTGGGGTTTTTGCTGAATTTTCTTACTTCATCTGTTTTACCAATGAACCCAAGAAAGATGGTATTTTTACCTGTAGTCGTATTTTGTGGCTTATAAATCTTAAGAAATACTTTTTGTGCTCCAGAAAATATTTATTCTTACTAGACTTATCTTATCAGTAGAATATCTGCTAAGAAGTTCATTGTAAAATGCATTTTTACAGCAATGTCCAAAATTACCATTTCCTTTTATTGGTTTGGCTAAAGACACATAAATTTGAAATTAAATATTTTGTTGAAACTTGTCAATTAATCAGTGCAGATCTTTGCTTTGCTATTTCACCACAGTCCCCTTGTAGAGCTGCAAATGTACATAAGCACAATGTCTGTGTACTGTACATGCAGGAAAAATATTATGTTCTGCATCATACAGTCAGAATTAATTGCTTTCCTCAATTTTTAAAACATTTATGTGAAAGATCTCTGTGTTGTCTTTGCTGGCTGGCCCAGCAGGCTCTAAGGGAATAGTGTCTGTCAAATGGTAGGATTCCTGGTTATCACAGCTACCGAGGTCACAATTTGTAAAACTAGGTGGAAACAAACTAAAGCATCGAGATTTACTGATATTTTGAAATGAAATAATTTCTGTGAATCTCATGACAGATGAGAATTCATATTTATATGTACTGCCAAACACAGATGCTTTAAACTGAAAGGGATCTGTGGGAAGAAAATATACTGTTCATTTTATGTTTCATGTTTCTCTAGTCTTCCTGTGAACTTGCAGATGAAAAGAAAATTTCTCCTTGCTTCCTCCCACATGTAATATAGTAGCAAATATTTCCTCTTATTTCAGAGGTAGAATTAAATATAACACAACTTGAAATTAAATACAACACCACTTGAAATTAAATGGTGATCGAAAGCATAAGAAATTTCATATTCTTAAAAGAAGCTATGTGAACAACCTAGACAAATCAAAACATGCTGTGGTTTCTGCTTGCTCCTTTAGGTGAATAGTACAAAGGAATCAAGAGATCAAATCTGTCTAGGTTTCCTTCAAAGAAATTAAAACCAAAAGTAAAGAGAGAAGGAAAAGAGGAGAATCAAATGGTAAGAAGTTCCTCTAGGATGTGGCTGTCTAGTCTGTAATCCCCATTCTACCTACCTAAAAGAGTCTGCGTTGCTCTTCACAGACCCAGCAACATCTCATTTATGAAAATTTGCTTTTTAATAAAAGAAAATCAAACAAGCTCATCAAAATATACTTTTTTTCCTTAAAATAATTTTGCCAAAGCAGAATCCATAAGAAATCAGTACATGAGTTGGACACTAAATGAAAATAAAAATATTCTGTGATTTGTTTGCAGATAATGTTTTTTAAGAAGAAAAGCATTGAATAATGCAGAAATTTACTTTCATTTCAAGTTCAAATATTATATTTAAAAATATATAGAACAATTTTGGAGTTTTGGCATTACAACAATACTACCACATTTTCTAAACATACACGGAAATTTCTTTACATGTCCAATCTCCTGCATGAGCACACAGCCAGAACAGAGTTAACAAGATAACATTTCTGCAGCAGGCATGCTGATTAGATTTACAACTCTCTCAACTGTTTCTCCACAAACACATAAGGTGTTAATTCCTACAACAATACTTGACAGGAGAGTAGTCACATACTTGAATGAGAAATTCCAAACTTGATTTAATTACTTAAGCCAAGGGAAGTTATTTGATGCACAGACCTCATGAACACCCTACCTACTTAACATACAAAGACACATCATGCATTTTTCAGTCATGCTAGATGGCTCTCAAAGGCCATGCTACTTTGTATCTATCAATATAAAGAAGAAATCGGTACTTGGAGATATTTAACTAAGCTGAAATGCCAGATCTCTTAGCTGTAGTCTGTGTGACCACCTGAAGCCAGATGCAGTTTAATTAAGTCTTTCTATTACATGCACCACAGAGATATGGAACAACAACTAAAATGTTACAGTGCTGCAGGCAAAGGGAAGCACATGGCTTTGCCACTCAAGATTAAAGCAAAGGATAAATTAGGATGGTAACCCTTCATCTTCATATATTTTATTCCAAACAGGCATGGGTTTACCTTGCATAAGTAATTACCAAATTAAGGAAGAAGAAGTTGGCGCAGAAATACTGATCAGGAGTTTTTCAGTGATCCTGTCTAGATTTGTTCTTGTGTTTTTGTAATCCTTTTCTTTCCACTAAGAGCCCCCAAAATCATTGTTAAGATGGTATGCATCAGTGAACTGGCTATCTGATGCTCATACATTCTTTCCATTAGTAAATTTTTTGGTATATCACATGCATTAGAAGCAGGTTAGATAAACCAGTCATTACATTCTCGGAACAAGAGAAAAAACATTTGAAGGTATTTAGTTTTCATTTAAACAAATTACCTTAATTTCTTTCATTTTCTTGTTCCAGGTCTGGTATTTTTGATACTCTTTTCAATATTACCAAATAAATAATCACATACTTTAATACATACAGACTTAAAATGGTCCTGTGCAATGATACAATATAAGGATTATTACAGAGCCTTTTTTGAATGCATACAATGTGTCTGTGGGAAGATGACTGCAGGTAAAACTAGAAAATTGGGAAATTATACTCCCATTCTAACAGAAGTTATAATAGTATGCAAATGATAGGGTGAAGTACAGCTGCTTCTTCCTGAATGGAATGCAGTTGACATGCACAAAATCTATTCCATGATGATTCCCTACATACATTCCCCACAGCCTGCAATCTTAAGCACATGCTGCAGGATGAAACAGGATGGAGCAGAGCAGAAACACCGGAGCCAGGCTCTGCTGTAATCCTTGCAGGGCTGGGGCTGTGATGGTTCCATGTGTCTCAGCAGCAGGGGACGTCCTGCTGCTGAGCCAGCAGCTGTGGGGATATCGGTCTCTTCAGATGAACTGATTATTCAGTTATCATTATTTTCTAACTGTAACACTAACTCACACCACCATCCCAAAATTGCCTGCTCTCACAGTATGACCACCTCTCACCAGCTATGCACTCTATATTTTATTGACTATATCTTTTAAGAGCAAAGCAAGAGAATTTTATACCAATCAGCTACAAAAGTGTATATGGCAAGAGTCACTCAAGCCCCACCTAATGAAATAGAGTAAAAATGGGTTAAGACTGAGGAGAAGTTAGGAAAGACTCCACAGTGCCTTCTGAGATCAGTTGACTGAACCTGTCTTCTCTTCCCTAGGGACATCTATTGGGTAAGAACATTCCTCCATGAGCACTAAATGATTTACTCAAGCTGGCTTTCATTGGTGATTTCAGCTTGCCTGTATGTTGCTTCAAATTTGCTTTAGCAGCCAGTTACCATCATCAGCAATCTTCAAAACTTAACCTGTCACAATTTTCTATCATTAGTATGTTTATTAATAAATTGTGTTATACTGTGACCTCTGTGTGATGAATATGGATTTCAATGATAATTGTTAAAGTGTGATTCACAGAGGTGAGGGAGGGAACTTGGCACTGCAACTGCCTGTGCTACACTGGATGTTCAAAGGAAACACCCCTCAACACATCATGCTATACGGAGTAAGTGGGTGGCATTGGTTACACAAAGAGCCTGACTAGGGAAACCAAATTGCCCAGGAAAGTCAGGGATTTTGGAGCATTGCCTGAGAAGGTGACTCATGCCCAAAATGCACCACCATGTAATGAGTTATCAGAAGATGCAAGAGGCTCTGCTGTATCTACTGATGGATCCTGCTGTGGTAGGAAACCATCGGAAAGCTGAAGTGGGGAGTCCCACAGGACAAGTCATTGAGACTGCTGAAGCAGAAGGTGAGTCAAGCCAACTTGCAGAAGTGAAAGCCAGCTAACTAGCCCTAGAGGTTGCTGAAGGAGAAAAGTGGCCTGTACTCTATACTGACTCCTGGAGGGTGGCTAATGCCCTAAGGGGGCGGCTGCGGCAGTGGAAGCACAGCAGTTGGCATCACAGGCGTAAACTCATCTGGGCTGCTGCATTGTGGCAGAACATCTCTGCAGGGGGAGAAAACATGAGCATCTTTATTCATAATGCCTTCTGGAGCAACCACTATGCATGCTGATGCCCTGTTTCCTGGAAAGTGGCTGAATGTCACTCACTGATGGGAAGTGAGAATAAACGTATTTTTTTCTATTTGCTTGTGGAGATGCAAGCTTTTGCTTTAGTAAATTGTCATTTTCCATGTGATTTTCTCTCCCCTGTCTAGCTGGGAAGGAGAGCCATAGAGCAGTTTGGTGGGCAATGGCATTCAGCCAAGGTCAACCCAATACTGTGCATTTTGGCAACCATTGTGGGCTTACTGTCTGTGACTGCAGGCTCTGTTTTTTATTTTGGTTCTATATTTCTAAGGTGCTGTACTTGTGAAGACTGTAACTACATGCATGGCTTCATATAAACCAGGGAGCAATAGCATACTTAGGATAAGTGTGCACCTCTGTGGATGAGATAAATATGAAATAAATTTGGGGTTTATTACGTATTTAACAGAGAAATAAATATTTGCAAAGGGAAACTAACAAAGTTAGGCAGATACCAGTTTGTTGAGTTGGTTTTGTTTTGGTTTTTTTTTTTAAGAGAAGTAATTTGAAAAGGAATGAAGTTTGCTTTGAGGTAGCAATTTCCTAAATGAATAGAATCAAAGTTATTAGAAGAAAGGAGGCATTCATGCTCATAAAAAGGAGATGTGAGAAATTCACACTGTTCAACACATGCCCATGATTTCGTTTCAACCCTCTTCCTCCACTCCTCAAAAAGTTCAGATATACTTCAGTTTCAAAGGGAAATAACTGCAGGAGTTTATTCATTAAAAAAGTATTGACCACTGCAATGAAGTTTATTCCTCTCATCACTTTCATTAGACATTTTTGAAGCACATATTTAAGTATATGCTTTCATTTTCTTAAAACTAATTCCTATTCTGAAAAGAAAATACTGACTGTCAATGCTATCACCTCAAAGGAAGAATAATTCTCATTTTTCTTTACACAGAGAAAAAAAAAAAAAAGCCCCACAACAAAACAACAACAGATTTTGTCCTTCTAGTTAGCTTCAGAGAGAAATGGGCAGTGATTTGTGAAGGAGAACGCACCCAGAGCCTTGGCTTGGTCAGACTGGAAGACCACATGTGCATGTGAAGGAATCAATTAGTAGATTTGGAGAAGGATAAAGCAGAAGATCTGAAGTACACCAGTGTTATCTAACCTTCCCTGCTATTTGTGCATTTATATATTTATTGTTAATGTGGTTTAGGCTCTGGACAAAATGCATAGTTTCTTAATTATTTATGTGTCCAGGAAGATTAATGATACAGCAGCATTTAGAAAGTCATGTAGGTAAGTCAGAAGAGGTACTGTTGGGAGGGGCATATAAATTTCTTTTTAATTGCTTTCCATCACAAGGGTCTGTCCAAAACAATTCCATTCCTTTCCAGTATCAACTGATGTCCATTGCTGTTTGTACTAGTAGGTTTTTTAACCTTTTCAGAGCAAGACATATATATATGCATACACACATATATTCATATATATATCTTGCTAGCTAGCTATAGATAGATGGATAGATGGATAGATGGATAGATGTGAAAAAGATGACAAGAGCTTGTTGATAGCTATAAAAAAACTAACTCAGTTTTACAGAAAATAAAATGCCTAACTTCTGACAATTGATTAAATAGAATAACCTGCCAGTTAACTTCAAACCAGAACCACCCTTCTGGCTAGTGCAAAGATTATATCAGAATAAAGGGAAAATATTGGAAAAGAGGTTATTAGAAAATCTCTCCATCCCACACTCCCTCCCCTAAGAAGAAAAATTGTGTAAGCATTCAAAATTTATTGAAACATTTTTGAAATTTGCATATTATGCCTGACAAATACAAATGAGTAGATTTGGTACAAATTTGGTCTGGGGTTTTTTTCTGCTTGTTAATATTCAAGTGCACACAGTGAATGTTTTAGCATATAGCAGTTACATCGCTCTAGTTAGGAGCACAGTAAATCCAAATAATAAGAAAAACAATAAGAAATACATTTTACTACCTGTGGCTTCCCTCTAGAAAGCCCTTGTGATGGAGTGAACCATTCATACATATTTGCAATTCTGGCTTTTTTCTAGAAAGAGTCCACAGGACAGATGCACATCTCCTAGATAATCTGAAAAATTGAGTTTAACACTGAATGCTCTAAGGAAAAAGGATATAAATTTAGTAGGGAATAAGAGTAACTACTTCTGACTAAAGGAGAATCATCTCTTAGTAAGTCATATTTTCCCAACCAGTCTCTCCATATAAAATCATTAGCAATTTCACTTGAACTGTATTACTTTATGTTCAGTAAGCAGGGCCTCCATAGACAGTAGTTCTGACAAAAATTTCTGTAACAGAAAAGGTAAGAATTGAATTCCACCTTGGATAATAGCCCTGACATTTCTTTCATTTCTCTTTGCTGTGAGAACTACATAATTTGTTCCAGTCAAAAGGGAAATTTGTTGCATGGAAATGGAAGAAATATCATTGCTCTCAAACAAGAAGCCTCGCTCAATCTCATTTGAAAGAGCTTTGGGGCTGTACCAATGCCCCTGGTAACAACACAGAAGGAAATAACAGCATTTGATTCTGTTTTGGCATTAGCACAGCTGCCACCCTAGGCAGCCTGCTAAAACTCCTCCAGTCTGACAGCTGCAAAGACCATGGAGAAGTCAGGCACAGGTAAGTGGTACTGGCTTGTGTGGCAAGGTTTTTAGATGGGCTGGAACAGAGACTACAGAGATGTCTTCTGTGACAAGTTTCTTCTATGTCCAACTGAGTTAATGCCAGCAAGCTTCAAGATGGATCTGACACTGAACAAGGCCAAGCCCATGGGGGGGAAACCAACCCAAACAACTTTCACAGCAGCAGCAAGTGGAGAGAGCAGCAAGACTTCCCCAGAGGAAGAAACAACAGAGACAACTCACTGCAATCCCCATTCCCAACTTTCTTTTGTTCTGTATTCTCTCCCTGTCCAGCCAAGGAGTGAAGTCTTACAATGGCTTTGGTGGGAACCTGGCATCCAGCCAGGGTCAACTACCATAGTGGGATTACAGGACATAAGGCTACTTTCAGAGAGTACTCCATCAAAGCAACACTTTCCTCCTCTTCTGATCATTGTTTTGCTAATATATGGATTTTCTCAGCACCCAACAGATTATCATGGTAGACCTGAGAGGATACAACACAGAAAACGTGATTTTGGAAACAGAAAATGAGAATAATTTTCATACCATACACTAGTCAGGTCACTTTACTTTCTATAACTGTGGTAGCAGTGCAATTTTTATTTAAAAATAAGTAAATCAGAAGATAGAAGCAACCAGAATCCTGAAGACAAAAATAATATCAAAGAGCCCAATGAAAACCTAGGAGATGAAGCTACTAGGGAAATTGTATCTTCATGAGGCAAACACCTTGTTTTTCCTACAAACATATGTTTAGAGAACTGCTGCTAAGTCAGACAGATATAGGAAGAGGTATGTTGTCCATTCTGGAAAACGGCAAGTGACAGCTTTCATTCTTTTTAATTTCAACTGATTGACCAAATAAATGGTTGTTGCATTTGCTGGACAGTTGTGCAGCAATTATCAGTGCACTGACAGAGAGTTAGCAAGGAACAAAATAATCTGGTCAAACACAAGCTCATCTTCACTTGTTTGGGTGTGGCTTTTTTAGTAACCACCCACATATATCAAAATAATGTACTGGCCTTTTCAAAGAAGTACTAAGTCAAATTACAAATGCACACAGAATTAGATTTCCAGAAAAGTGTCAAGAATACTAAGTTTCAACCCATGTAAGAAGAAAAAGGACCCTTAAATTTATATTCAAGCACTGCAAAATAATAACTATGAACAGAAAACAGAGAAAAGTCCGTTAGTATAATATCACAAAAAATTCTGTAATATTTTTTCCTTTTTCCCTTCCCACTGAAAGGAAGTCTTTGCACCATGATAAGAATGTATTTCCATGAAATTGGTAAATTCCTTCCTAAGGCAAATTCACAAATGATATTTTTGCCAGACTCTGACCAGCATACTTAAGTCTGTTAATATAATTTTTATCTTGCAAAAACTAAGGAGGTCGTGCTTGATAGAAAGGCATGAGTTCCGCAGATACATCGGCACATGTTCTGTTATGATATGGTTATTTGCAATAAATTCTCATCAGATTGATTTATGCCAGGAAATTGAAGATATTTTTGTCCCATCTTAAGGCACAACCACAGAGGATTTTCAAAATGTCTCTAGGTAACAATCTGAGAAGATCAGTGCTGTAGAGGAAATGCACCATAACATCTTGCTGTCAGCTCATAACTAACTCAGAACTTCTGTGCAAACCATTTGGTTCAATAAATACATGGAATATAAGAAGCTGATATTTACGAAAAAAAGCAAGAGTCTCATCTTCAATTTTCACTCCATTGCTCTTTAAAACCAGCAGCAGAACTAATATATTCAGCTCAGATGCTACCTAGTAGGGCATTAGGAATCCAGGAGGATGGAACAATAGCATATTGAGTGTCCCTTCTGCACCTGGTTACAGCTCACAGGATTCAAGAACTGACTGGGCTGTGAGGATAGGCAATATGATGAGAGTCCCTGTCTGGACAGTTTGGAATTGAAGGGAAGTTTGATAAGGGATCACACTAGAGTCTTCAAGGGTTTGTCTTTGGTTGTTTTTTGGTGTGTGGTTTCTTAAATAAAGGGTAGCTATCTCAGAAAAATAAAAAGCCAGTCCTTATTTGGGCAGGTGTTCAAATATAAAATATTATTAAATTCCTTGTCTGATTTTCAAATGCTGAACTTTCATCCCTAAATTTACACATGCAGTTACTTTGTCAATGTTGAATATTTGAAATATACAGTAACAGCAAAAGAGCACGTTTATAGCAAGAGCTTAGCAGTGCTTCACTAAATTTTTAGAACTAAAAATTGTAACTAAAAATTATTGTAAAAATATTTGTCACATTTAATAGTATTGATTACTCCTCTGGACACATTGTATTGTGCAACTCTATGAAATGGTGTTAATCTCTTTGGAAAAGGCCCCAGTATGAAGCTCTGTTTTCTTCTTTCTGACAAATCTTACAAGGAACAGAATAACTGCATTCTACTTAATAGAGAGATAGAAGATAAATGTAATCTAACTTTGGTTTTAGCTATTCTTAGCAAAGGTGGGGAGGCAAAGGTAACATATTTTGTCTGTAACCAGAGATGATCTCACTTTAAAAGGGATTGTCAGACCTCCACAGTCACAGAAACATCCAAGAGTGAAGTACATCATCAGAACTGCAGGCAACAGAGGATTCACAGCTCAGGAAAGACTAAGTACTATTTTTGGAAGTGCCAAGAATTTCAGAGCAGAGAACACAATTCAAACAAGAACTGAACCTCATCTGCTAGCAACAGACATTGAATAGGAAAGCTTAAAGATTTTTCTTGGCAAGCAGCCAGAAAAATTTCTTAAGCCATTTGTTTCTAAATTCATAGCTGTGGAATATACTTTTTTTCTGGATTTTTAAAATACTTTTTGCAAATATGCAAAGCAAGCAAACCAAAGTAATTTATGTAGCAATTTTTCTGGGCCTCAGAATTATAATAGATGGAAATAACTTTTGTCTAGCTGTCTCTGTCAGAATCTGACGAATACTAAGTTTCAACCCTTTTGGGTTTTTTTTGTTTTTTTTTTTTTTTTTTTTTTTAACACAGGCTTGTATATATTTTCCCCTAAACTTTTGTTGCTGTATTATTAGCACTAGGAAACACCTATAACTTGTGCTGACTTTATTAGCATCAGTGGATATTTTGTACTTATGGAAATCATCCTGCTCCAAATTTAAATAAAGGATAACAAGTGAATTATCATCTCTGCAGATTCATTGATTAAATATCCCTATATAAAGCTAACTCAGGGCAAAAGGAAAAGCTCTGACATTGGTAAATGTGGTATGTTTTCCTCTTTGTGAGATATAGCTTCACTTCAACAGAAAATTAGATAAATTTAGAAATTTCTATTTTTTTGTCAATGCCCTTTAAATCCTGCTGAGCAAAACCAGTTCCCTGCTTGAATATTTTTAATGGATTTAAGATATCTCAGGCAGACAGTTCTGTTTCACAGGGAGTTTCAGACTGCATCTTTCCAAACAGAAACCAAGACCACGCTGTGAGACAGAAGCAATAAAAAAGTTAGAGTCAGCATGCTTTTTCTTTTGGTAATTCAATTAATAAATTTTTTAAATCCTGTTATCATGCTGTGTAGAAGCTGCAGTAAGTGAAATTAATTTAATACATCACTGTTTTAAATGCTATTGTTTCTTACTCAGATTCTAGTGCTTATTGTCTAGCTGTGGAGTAAACTCATACTCGCTGATAATCTTCAGCAGATTTGCCATGGTGATGACAATGGAAGTACTTTACTGATATTTAAGGCACTTTTTTTTTCAAATTTTTTATTTTACCAAAATCTCTGCAAGATGAAGCCAAGCACCAATATAACATTAAAAGGGAAACTTGAAGTAGACAAAAAAGTGAATGCAGTGGGGAAAGAAAAAGAACACTTATAATTAATTCCTGTGTAAAAATTCTGCACATGGAGTTAGAATTTACTATGATAGGGATCTGAATATATCTTTCTGTATTGAAAGAGTAAAATTACTTTTAACTAATAGAAATTTGTTTAGAAACAGTGAAAACTCCATCCCCAACCTTTTTAAGAATAAAGTGTAAAATGCAAGAGCAAACTATTTTTACAATGAAAATTTGCTCCTCCATGGTTTGTTATGTTAATACATTCATCATATATATAGATATAGAAAAAAAAAAAAAAAAAGATAAACCTACTCTCACTCTTTGTTAGCCTCCTCAGAAACTAGGACCAAGGCAGAACATTTTATCATGGTAGTTTAACCCACATTTGCAACACAATTCTAAAGTTTATGGTCTTAATTTTCTTTATTTTTAAACTAATACTGTTTTAGCTGATATCTCTATAAACACTTGACACAGTAAGTTGTGAGAAATGGAAAATAAAAGTCAGAGAAGAACTGAGTATTTTGTTGCTAAAAAAAGCCACAAAAAACTGTCAGTCTTCACTTTCAGTTGCTCCACATCTTCCTTTAACTAATGGGGAAAATTTACCCACTATGAGCTTTTAAACACAAACGATAATGAAAATTAGTTTTCAAACTTGTAACCACAAAAAAGAAAAAAAAAACACAAACAAACAAACAAAAAACAAAAAAAATCCCAAAACAACAACAACAACAACAACAAAACAAACAAACAAACAAAAAAAAAAAACCAGAAAAAAACCAGCAAGTGGCAAGTATTTCAGAGTGGCCCTTTCCAAAGAGCTTTATTTTGTTGCAAAATTTATTTAAAGTGGGGGGGTTTCTTTTTGTTTGGCAGTCCTTTATTTTTTTCTTTTTCTTAACAGAGTGTTTTACTCCTTCTCTTTTTGTAAATATTTTGCAATGTGATAACTGTTTGTTATCATTGTTATAACCATCAATTGTTACTGAGATAGGAACTAGGGGAAAACCTGTCCTGTGCATCCAGTTCTTAATCAAAATACAAATGTTCAGATTCATTGGTTTGGCGATGGTTTTTATATTCATTTATTTTGAACTCAGACTAAAAATGCAGATACATTCAGCTTCACCATCTGTAAATCTAAACAACAGTACCCACCACAGAGATCAGAAGATATTCAAATCCTGGTGGGATACCTGGGTTGCTCAGGCATTTACAATTACATAAATCAAAATACAGTGATAACAATCTGAATTTAGGATTCACAAGTTTGCACACAGCATTTTGACTCACTATAAACTGTGTCAGCTGCAAGTTCAAGTTTTCAGCAGGAATGAAAAGAAAACAGGAAAAGCTCTATCCTGAGCAAAAGCTAAGAAAAAAAATCTAGGAAAATGACATAAATTCTGAGAAAAGTTGGGCTAGAAGTGGTAAATTAAATCTATATACAAAAAGGCATTATTTTTCTGAACTAGAACAAGTTACAAAGGAAAAAAGTCCTCTTGTTTAAAATTGTACTACTAGGCTTAATTTCTACTAATCTATTAGATATATTTTGAGCAAAAGTTGAAATATTACAAAAAATACCATTTAGTTCTGACAGCGTAATTGAGATTTCAAGAACCAACATCATCCTGAGTAACATATTGCATGGAGGTATTTAAATCCCTACAGAAAGAGATCCAAGTTGCATGGGGCTGAAATAGAAATTTCCCTGGCTTCAATGTAAAAAAAAAAAAAAAGTGGCAAAAAATTAAATTCATAAACTCCATAGAGAAAACTGGAGACTGAAACTGTATACATATTACACCAGCCAAGAATAGGACAGCCGAAAGCATTGTTCTTCACTAATGACATATTTATCTCCAGGAAAGTAGGAAAATGTTGCTACTTCTCCATTTTTGTCACTGCAGTTTTCACAGCCATTTATGAAGGAAAATAGAGAACCATAAGTACACATACCTTTAAAATGGACGGTTTCATACCCAAAAAAACCCCAGAAGTATTTCTTACAACATATTAGTATCTCTCTCTAGCTATAGAATGATAAAAATCCTACTTAACCAGTTTCTGCTATGAAGTAGTCCTAAAGGAAAAGCTTTACAAAAATGCTTGCAATAGAAGGTTTATCTATGGACATATATTACTAAATTTTCAAATCCTTAAAAGCTTTTGCCGGCACAATCACTGAATGAGGTATTATATTGCACTAGAAAAATGCCCAAACTAAGTACTTAGAAAGCATTTCCGAGTGAAAAAAGGAAAAAATCAGCCAAAAAAAGCTTTAAATGAAAACCAAATCTTTGTGTGAACATGTGTACTCAACTCCTCTATTCTTCTTTATAGTCATCTTTGCTGCAGTGTCAGCCAAAGAAGTTCTCTATTTCTCTGCAAGCAGTTCACAATATATCATAATTTAACTCTTTTTTCCTTCCAGTGCAAATCCCATAGAAATGTATTTATCAGATGAAATTGTAACACATACAAGTGTAAAAAAATTTGCACATAGGTAAATAATATATTGTTCAAAGTATATACGTATATTGCAGTTTCAATTTTATACACAAATAAACCTCTTACAAGACCTATATATGGCTATCATTCAACTTTTCTGCACTGTTGTACTTGCCACAGAGAGCATAGAGAAAAAAAGCAACTATTCATTATTTCAGCACAGGTATGAGGAGGCAAGAAACAGAACATAATATAGACTTTTGAACGGTCAGACTTGTAGGTGTTACAACCCTGAGGAGAAAGAAGACTCATGCAAGTCAGACAGTAAAAATGACCATGTTGAAAAGGAGAAGAGAAAAGCAACTAGAGCTGTGGAAAGAAGGATGGGAAAGACAAAAGCATGAGAGGTAAAACTGGTAAGAAACACTGAAGGCATCCAAGACTGCATGGGCTGCCTGACTGCTGCAAGCCTTCAATTCTGAGCTGCCATCATCTGGAAGGAGTGCTACAAACATGTAAAAACTCATTAGCCTGTATTCTAAAACCAGACTATTTTTATAGTATAATGAAGTTTCATGGTCTGAAGACCATGAAGGATTAGATTGATGCAGGATTATCTGGAGATACAGTAGTACAAGCTGGTGGTTGAGTAACTCGAACTCAAGTTTAAGGAATGAACAGTATGTCACCTAAGTATGTAATTTTCCAAGTTTCTGTATTATTATTTCATACAGAAGTACACAATTATTAACTATTTTTTAGTTTAAATGTAAAAAAACCAAAACATTCTCTGATAAGTTTGGTATTTGAACCAGTAGTTTTTAAATTGAATTGCAAACCCGTCTTAGCAGTTGATCTTCCTTGATTGGACTGTCAGAATGTCTATCAGATCCATTAGTTAAGAGATGTGCTGGTTTATTCCAGACTGACAGCAGAAAAAATTAGCCAATCAAGAATGCTACCAAGTAAATCTCACTTCTTCCAAATCATCATTCATCAGCTTGATGGGAAAAGCAAAAAGATGTATAGGCAAACCAGAACACAAGATCACTTAGAAGTTGTTTGCAATGTTACTGTTTGGAGGATCTGGTTATCATCCACTTTCACGAGCTATTGACTTCCCTAATCTGACTTTCTCTACAATGTCTTGCTTATTGTCACTAGAATCTTAATTACTCTAACTTGCTACCTGTCCCCACTGTGTCTTGTGAGTGTTTCTTGCAGAGAATCAGAGAAGTACTAAGGTATGGCCATTGTAGACCTATGTGACCACAATTATGATGCCACAGCAGTTTTGCTACGTGCCAACACTCAATTTTGATCACTGTGATTTCATCCCAAAAAACATTCTCTATTTTGATTTATGAGACTTAGCTCTGAGACTACTTAGGACAGCAGGATTTTGCAAAATCGCTGACATAATGTGCTGCTGATAAGGATTAATTTAACTTTTCTATCTCAAGACAAAAATTTGAGGGCTAACCACTGCATGAGGTTTTATGTTTTCTTCGTCTGTAACTCATTACCTTTATCACTAAGAGTACTGAAAACATTAGTTTTTTACCTTTGATAACTGACAGATTTACCATAAATAGTGACAACTGCTGTCACTTAAACAAGTGATCTAGTAAAATCAGTTGCATCTGTGTCAGAATGAGCACTTGTAACAAATATACATTATCTCAGGGCAAGAGATGAAAGATGAAAAATGAAAGGAATATATAAAAAGAAAAATACAAGAAGTTCTCTTTGGGAAACAAAGAAATAAATAAAAAATGTAGTTTTTCTGTACCAGCATTCTCTCCATAGAATGACTGTTGTTTTTTTCCCTTTCTTGTCTGAAATCAAGTCAGTGACACTAGTTAAATTTTCTTTAGTGCTGATATCAGCCATTAAAGATGAGGTTAACACATTTCTCTAGGGATAATCTTCAATATTTTCTCATTCTGATAATCTTGTATTAATAAAATGTTAAAAGCACAAGTACTCTTTTATCCAGGATTCCTCAGTGCATGAGTAGATTATTATTAAGACATTCAGATACAAAGTTTAACTTTGGTTAGACTGTCAAGATGCTTTCCAGGAAAAGAAAAAAATAATATTATGATAGCTATAACATATAGTTTTGCTTTCTAAATGTAGCTGGTTTTGTTTGGTTCATGTTATAAGAAGCTTTATGTATTAATATTTTAACTTAAAAACAAACAAACAAACAAACTACTAGAAATATCCATCTGTTTTCTAAGACAGAAATACTTAAACACAATACACATATGGGTTCTCAAGATTAAGCAACAGGAATAAGTTGCTTAAGCAACAGACAGCAAGGCCAAGATCTGCCCAGATGTTCTTGGTGTGTCAGCCAGGCACTACACCCTGTCACTACAAAAACATCAGAGACACCCTGACCGAATTGTTGACTTTAAGGAATATTCATGACTACACACAATTCTTTCTATACGTGCTGTATAAGCTTAGGTAACAACCACAAAAAGCCACTAGATTCAGCTTACTTCAGCTGCCGTAATCTAGTCACGTGATGCAAAAAAATTCCTGTAAATTTAAAAAAAAAAAAAAATCACTGTAAATTAAAACACAGAAACCTCTGACAACTTTCTTTCCACACCTGTATTTTTCCAAACACATCTGTCTTGAAACTTTCTTTCCACACCTGTATTTTTCCAAACACATCTGTCTTGAAATATACCCTGAGAAACAGCAAGCTAGCTGGAGAAACTATATAAAATCCAAGAAAAAACTTGACAGCTTCTTGGTTCATTTCTTGAAATCAAGGGACATCAAAAGGAAAAGGAATAGTCAAAGAGTAGCATTTGGGTTTCCTCAACATGGTGCACATCCTGATACTCAGGTGAAAAAAAAACCCAACAGTATCTACTACAGCCAGTGAAGAGACCTGAAATAAAAATTAACAAGAAGGTAATGGCTTCACAGAAACATACAACATTTTTCTGGGTTCTAAAACATCATCTTTGAGATCAGCTGTCTTTCAGATTAGCAGAAAGCAGGAGAACTTGCTTCATTTTCCAGCTATCATTTTGGAATTACAGCAAATGCAACAGCCAAGAAACAGCCAGCCCACAGCAGAGGGTTTTACCTTTGGAGTGCAATTCTTTAGGTATGCAATTCAATAGGTATGACTTCACTGAGATAATCAAGAAACAACACATGCTTTTTGTATAAGTAGTTAACTTCTCTCACTCTGCAAGTCCTTTTACAAGTGGCCATTATCAGGTTATCAATTTCCTTCATCACCAACAGGTGACAATTGGAGTTAGGAGATCTTGGTAGTTTAGAGGCAAAGTTAACACACAGACAAGCACCTTAAGTACAAAAAGGTGACTGCATAAAAACATCTGGTAGCTTGTAGTAGATCGCAGTGTGTTTGGATTAAAGCCTAGAACTAACCCTAAATACAATAAAATTTCCTACCAGAAGCAATTTCACTTGAAAATATCATCTATGTTACATAATAACCAGTCATATTCTTGTCTTTGTAGTTAACATCTGTCATTAGAACTATCTGGATTTCAATGAGTTTTTCCTAGTAGCAAATTAGAAAGGGTCTGTGTTTGAACATTCAAAAGATGGCCATCCAGTTTCCAAAAACTGATGAGCAACACTGCACACTTCTGGTTCTCTGGGTTCATGGTCAGGATTAAACAACAGGGAAGTAGTGTGAAAGATATAATCTATTTTTACAGTACATTCTGGTTTTATCTTTTATTTTTTACTCTAGAGAAACAATTGTTAAGTTAAAGATTGCTATCTCAGAAAGTTAGGTTTTCTCCAGATTATTAATTTTCTTGCCAAGTACCATTTTCTTTGCTCTCCCAAAGTACAAAAACTTGATTTGCAGAGATACACTAGCTGTGCATCAGTGGAAAGGTGCACATATCCTAAGAAATTGTGTATATCCTAGATACAGAGGTCTTAGAAGATGTGAAAAATGAATCAGAGGTAAAAGCAGAATTCCTTGAGTAGAGCAGACTCTCCATTCACTGAATCTACCTGCGTATCCAAAACTATGTGTGTCCATTTGACTTCTCTATGTCCTGCAAGGTCTAATTAGATAATTTCCTCCCAAGTAAAGGATGTTTACAGCACTCTTTATAAAAATACACAAGCATGCATACAGTCTTTGCATGGTACAGCATATAAATCTAACACACCAGAAACAGTAACATTTCCAGTAACACACCAGAAACACACATTTTGCTTAACACTGCCAGTTTGTTGTGACTTTCTAATATTTACATTTGTATTTACTAAACTGTTGTTAGTATCTATAGGCTTGTTTTTCTCTGTCTCCTTTTACCAGTGAGCTTGTCACTACAACACAAAACCAAGCTAAAAAGAAAAATACTTCAGTCTTCTTAATCTCTTTCCAGCTTTAATTCAAATAGAACTCTGCTTGGCTTCAATCTTTTGGGAACTTGCTAAGCAATAGATAAGCAGATCCTCACCAGGGAACACCATTGAAATTAAAAGGCTGGTAGTCCTTCAACATATTTCCCTTTAGCAGAATAAACCAAGACTGTTAGCTTTGTATATGTAGTTTATACAACATCCACTGATCCCATACAATGTTACCATTAAAAGAGTTGTTTTCATATTTTAAAATTGTAAAGCAAACATTGTGCTTTAGAGCCTAATTGATATTTTCATCTGAAAAAAAGCCAAAATCCATGGCTTATTGAGAACAAACAAATCTAAAAATTCAATTTGCAGGGTATTTCAGGAGTGATTCCTATATGAAATTTAGATGGATAAACATTAGCAGACAGAACAGTGTCAGCAAACCAGTCTTTTGTAAATTCAGCAAGATAAACTAGTTTAACAGGTCCATGCCAACTTATACAACTTGCACTGAGCTCTAGATACTCCTTCTTTTCCTACCATGAAATTGCTTAGTTATGTTCCTCAAGTGCAATTACTTAATGTTTACAAAACCAAAAGATATGGTGTACTTGAAATTCACCATGAAAAATGCAAAAAAGAGACAAGATCTGTGAAGCGTTTGTAAATCTTAATTATATAACTTTATAATGCAAATCTTTATAATGCATGTAATGCTAGAGAAATTTGTTGGAATGAAGACTCTCCCTACGTATTCTAAAGAAATACAGACTACTATATAATTTCTCAAAATAATACTTTTAGTCATACAGGTAATTAGTATGGAGTTTTCAAAAGAGATCTTTTATTGTCCAGTACTAAAATGTAAAACTGATAATGACTGGTTACAATTTCACCTACTGAAAAAAAAAAGGTCGCATAATATGTTTGATATTCTTTAATCCCTTCCTAATCTTAGAATTAGTATCCATTACTAAAACTATGATGCATATGATTAAGTCCTCAAAAGGTGTGCATGTACTTATAGTAATAAATAACTAGTTAGCATTCAGTCTGTAGATTTAGAGCTCAGAGAAAGTCAGTTTGCAACTTACTTGGCTACAAATATTCCCAAGAGGTTTGCAGTAGATGTGTGATTGATTCCTTTTTTGAAACCAACATATGTCTTTCACACTAAGGACAATGCTTAGAGAAGCTGGAGTCTGATCAATGCTTCAGATGTATCTTAT
Source organism: Pyrgilauda ruficollis (assembly GCF_017590135.1). NCBI lineage: Eukaryota > Metazoa > Chordata > Aves > Passeriformes > Passeridae > Pyrgilauda > Pyrgilauda ruficollis. The sequence continues at coordinate 23,654,790 of NW_024508100.1, forward strand.
CACCTTCTTTGAGCTATGGATATGTCCAGCACAAGGACCAGATTTGTATTTCCTTTAGTATGGCTTAATTACAGACAGAAATATGAACCAGGCAATTTCCTGAGGCTTTTCATCCCTTTTCTTTTTCAACTCTCAGTCATACTGATGCCAAACACTTACACAGGCTTGCAATTTTTCTAATATCTTTTAACCTTTCTATGGAAGATCATCACGGCTAGATCACCAAACAATCCATTAACTAGTCTAGCTACATATTCAACTCCAAAAAAGTTGGAATTTTATCCTGTGATTCAGATGCCTTTTCTTCTCAGCAGACTTTACTGCTGTAACATAGAGAATTTACAAATTGTGAAAACTATGTGGCAGGGATCATAGTGGAAAGTAATCCAGGCTACTTAAAAGTTCTGTTAAATCCTCCACACTTCTAAAAAGAGAATGAAAGGAAAAGTTTTGAGCAGAAGGTGGGTTTTTTTTTTCTTTTTTATTTTATTCCTTTGATTCTGCAGCCAAAGCCTCACAGGCTTGGACAATTAGTTTGACCAAAACCATTCCATGATATCCCAGAAGGCAACACATTCTGCAGAAGACCTTTTTTTTCCTTTTATGAAGGATATGACACATTCAAAAGTTCAATAACTTATTGGGGAATTGGCAGAAACCAGAAACTGCTGAAACAACTAAGCTATCAATAACAGGCTCAGCAAGATTAGAGAATTTCTGAAGCCAAAGACCTTGTGTTTCTCTGCGCTCCGATTTAGCCTATAGCTAAACCATGGTTGTCACAGTTGGGCAGCAAAATGACAAGACCATCATTAACTACAGCCTTCTGCATGTCTTGCAAAAAGAAGAAAAGTTCAGTTTGTACTGAATACTGCAGAGTAAAGTTGGTATTGCACAGGCTCGGTCATGGAGAAGAAATTTCCTATGTCAGGCTATCTCTCATAACAGCAGAACTACACAGACCCCAAAGAAACACTGTGAAGAGTGTCACAGAAAGAGGACCTCGTAGCACCAGGACAGCTGCAACAACCAAGAGGAGCTACTACATTCTGTCCCTTAAGGCAGAAGAAAATACAGTGATAATTTGTACAAGAGAAAGCTAATGTACTTCTTGCTCATAATTTGAAGCATTTAGCATGGGTAAATCGATCCAAACCTTTTCCCAGGAGTGTTCTTTTGCTGGTAATAGCTAGTAATAAAATGTGCATAGCTACATTTTAGTCCAATCAGAATTAATAATTCCAGAGAACCAGGGGAGCAACTCTTTTCATAATAGCATTGCAGATAGTGAAAACATGTCTCCCTCTCTTCCCTCTGTACTTTTCACCAGCACTGCACCTATGTTTCCTATGCAAATATCTCATAACCTTTACAACTTTCAGCTGTCAAGTCCATTAATTAGTAGGTTAATAAAGCCTTCACTTTAGACATGCGTCGCATATTCCTAAGTATGTTTAAAATATGTTATTTGTCTTGAAGCCAGACTACAACAAAGAATACTAAATTAAACAGGGTAAAAATCTGGACAAGGACAAGCTCCTTAACTCTGTGTCATAGCAGAACCTGAAAGAAGATAAGGGATTTTTTTTCTCCTTAAAGAAATTTTCATTTAATCAGTCCTGATTTATTTCTTACTTTTCCAAATACCATAGTGTACAGTCACTTCATCTAATTCATACTGCAGCTAATCCCCAAGTCTCAGTTCCAATCCCCCAAAGCTCCTCTCCTTTATCTGTCTTCTCAACTATTTCTTGTAGGTGTGCCTGTGCATGCATACATCACAGACAAAACAGATTTGATGTAACAAAAGAAAACTGTTCTGTTTCTCATGGCCTTTTATAATGTTTCTTACATGTTCCTTTCATAGATGCTTACATTAGTCTTTAGTTAAACATTTTACACAAAAAACATTATAACAGCACTGTAGTAAATAGTAACATGAAAATAATTTTTTGTTTTTACTTTTATCAAAAAAGTAGATTTTCCCAATTATTCAATTTAAGATAAATTAATAAATTTCTGAGGACAGAGTAGCTATTGCTAAGGCCTGCGATGATTCTTAATCCTGAATTCTTTATTCAATATCACTGCACAATTCTTAATTCATAGAGGGCTTCTAGCTAAATGATGCAAATAAAGGCTACCTTGTTTCTATATACTGTAGTCATCTGTTTTGCCTTTTGGTACAGTTAAGGATGCTTCCTGAATAATAAGTTGTAGCTTCTCAAAGACATTTGCATTGACACTAAAAGAGGTAACTGCTTATTAGGGATTCACGCAAAAACGGAAATGCAATTTTATGCCAAATATATTTAGGTTTTGTCAATACCTGAAAAACATGTGTGCCAAAGGTTATCACATTAATCTGTAAATAAGGAACAAGTTTACTGATATGGAAGATAAAAGTAAGATGTGCCTACTCCATTAAGACTATTTCTAATCCACACTCGTGTATGTGCATGATTTTTGTGTAGCACCTTTTAAAAGAAATGTGACAGTTTTCAGAAAGCTGGACCCATTTCACATTAAGTAATGAAATTTGGTCTAGAAAATATTACAGTCTTTGCTTAAGTAAACCAATTTTTAATTTAAAATGCAATTTTATTTTTTTTTCCTGTTATAAGCAGATTTTTCAAATAATTTACGATTGAGATTTTTTTTTTCAGTTGGGCAGTGGCCATGTTGCAATTCTTGCACATTAACAGCAGAAGCACTTTCCTACAGGATTCCTTTATAGCAAAGAAAACAAAACCAATGTCAAATCCGAATTGCTATAAATAATAAAAAATCAAGAAATGGTAGAGGGATTAGACTAAAACTGTGCATTAGTTTAAAAATACAACATCTAAGCCATAATACTAAAAAAAGCTTCTTGTCTTTTATCCAGGAAGTTCTGATATCTTTTGGTCCTGTTACTGAATATATCATACATGTCTAAGAGGAGCAGTAGTAGTTAGAAATCACTTATTCACTAGCATTGCAAATGAGGAAAAAGTCTGAATTATTGCTGAACTGCAAAATATTACTTTGATTTTCATTCTTTAAATATTAAATTCTGAAATTCTGAGAACAAAACCACCTTCTTAGATGTCTTTCCTGGTTTTGTCTGGGATAGAGTTAATATTCTATATTCTTATACTAACTGGTGCTGTGTTTTGGATTTAGGATGAGAACAATGTCGAAAACACACTGAGGTACTGCTAAGTAAAAGACATTTCAGCTCCTCAGCCAACCCCACCCTACTGGAGAGGAGGCTGGGTGTGCACAAGCTGGGATAGCTGACCCCAGGAAAATTCCATACCCTATGCCATCGTGCTGAACAATAAAACTGGGAGGAGTTGGCCAAGGGATGTTAGCCTGGTGCTTGAGACAGGCTGGGGAGTGGTCAGCAGATAGTGAGCAATTGCACTGTGCATCACTTGCTTTGAATACTCTTTATTTATTATTATTTATTATTTACTATTTACTATTTATTTTCTGTCCTTTCTAACTGTTTTTTATCTCAGTCCACAAATTTTTACCTTTTTTTCCAAGTCTTTCACCCATCCCTCAGGGAAGTGAGTGAGTGACTGAATGGCTGTGTGGTGTTCAGTTGCCTGCAAGTTAAAACACAACCTGAAAAAAAATATCTTTTCTCCTCTCAGGTGCATTTAACATCTTTTCTCTGATTTACTATTCCTCACGGAAGTGCTTGAACAAATTTTTTTCAAAAAATTTTGCAGAGCCTCATTGAGGTTAGTATTGGTAAAAGTTTCCTGTGGATCTAAACTCTCCTTGAAAATCCATTCCATTACTCTGAAAGAGGTTTACCTATCACAGAGGACACTTCCATATTAAGTGGAACCCAATGAGTCATCAAGCTGATCACTTTCTAAGAAGTTTTCTCTTGTAGGTTTCCTTCAGCATCTAAATTGTAGATACCTTTAACTAACCAGCTAACATCGTTATGAATTATATATATAATAAATATCTTAATATGTCTATGCCTCCCTGACCAGAAGTCAATCAGAACCTAAAATGGGTACAGCCACTGCCATTCTTAGCATAGTTTATGTATCTTCCTAAGTTTCTTTCTAAATTTTGCCATAATTCTCTCCATATAGATTTTATCCTTTGGAACAAAGAGGCACACATTTCTGAATGAATCTATGGCAAAGCATATTTACAAAGGAGAAATTATAAGTAAAACTTAGCATATTCAGTTTCTCCTACTCTTTATATATCAAAGATATTTTGTTTAACATATAAATATGAAATGATTCAATATGTTATTACTAGTTTTTTTTATTTCAGAAATTATTTGTGATACAGCAGGCAGTATTTCTCTTATAGTGATTCCCTACAGGAGATTTTAGAGGAATATTTTATTCAGCTGAAAGCTTTGATAATATTTCTCCTTTGTAACTGAATGAATGGACAAATCCACAAGAGCAAACATACATTTAAAATTTAATTGCAGCAGAAGTTAGCTTTGAAATCTGATTCCTAACCTTAATTCAGAAAGAATTCTAAGTACTAGGAATAGTGTGTTAAGTACTAGGAATAAATAGTGTGTTTCACCTCTCAGAACAGTTTTACCAATAGAAACTCCTCATTGCTCAACTCACTACTCACAGCAGATATTTCATGAACAAATTTAACTTTGAACACAAGCGACTGTGGAGCATATTCAGCATCTAGATGTCAGGTAAAACACAAAGTGTCATCAGAAAACAATTCTTGTGGATGCTGAGTTTGGCTCATTTGGTTAGAACATGGTGCTGAAAACACCAAGATCATTGGTTCAACCCCTGGATAGACCCTTCACTTAAGAGTTGGACTCTTAATTGCATTACCTCTATTATCCTTCCAACTCAGAATGTCCTGTGATCTGGAAATGCTGCCTTTCCAAGCAAAAGAAAGGTTGGTGCTGAAGAATTCAAAATTTTCATCCTAGAATAAAGTCATGGGGGAAGTCACAGATATTCTTTCCATGTTTCATATACATACTCCTATCAGTTCAGATCTTCTGCCATGCGTTTCAAAGCATGTCACTTTGGTTCTGACAGAGTTCCTCGGGTTATGTTGACTACCTTTTATGGTGAAGACAATGTCCAAAAGCAAATTTTCACAGAAGAGCCCTGTGACTTCCATGTCTTTCATCTGTACCTCTGTTTTTTGCTTAGGATTGAATTGTTACCACACTGCCTGGAGGTAGAGTTCAATATACACTTCATGACCACTGTGTCACACTCTGAAATTCTTTATCTACCTCAGTGCATTTGGCCCAACTAAATTGCTGGGGACATGGGTCTGGATTAATTCAACCTCCAGCCTAGGCTCCCGGGAATGCTCTGCAGTCTGTCCTAAGCCAGTTCTTGACCTGTTTCTATGAATGCAGATGAATGATTCAACACCAGATTTTATAGTATGCTGGAATCAGCACAAACTCACTTAACCCTTTGGAAATAAATATATTTATTGCAGGCAGAAGTTTGGACCAGGTATGTTTATTGTATACAGGTTGATGCAAAGCAAAAAGCATCAGAGAAGATACTTTACACTGAAAGACCTACTCTCTACTCAATACTGCATAGAGAAAAAATTGCATTACCTCTTGAGCAAAACCACAAGGGTTCAGTGGTTGGTCAGTGAAGTACCTGAGGTGCCATGTGCCATTGTAAGAGCCGAATAGCTGAGTGCATGGCAGCACCACACTGGTGGGGAAAGGAAACTGAGGCTAGGGAAGCTGGCAGGGAAAGAAACGCAGCAGAGTGCCACAGTCCAGACAGGAGCTCAGGGGTTCCATTTTGAAGATGGTTCTGGAGACACACTTTGAGCTCTGTGAAACAGCGTCTAGAAATGAAATGTTGACCGGAACATTAGAAGCCAGCTGTAGTAATGGGATTTTTGTGGAGTCATTAATCATCATTATCACACAGCCCTGCAGCAGAGCTGTGGACCAAACCAAGACTGTGATAGTGTCCCGTGGAAAAACAGCACTTATCTCCACAAGTTTACAGTTATAGTAGATAATTCTGATTATAGATATAGGAAACAGACACGGAATGCAGGAGGAGATTAGTAAGTTCCACAGGCATTGGCAGAGACTTTTGTCAGGAAAAGTACAGACTAGCACAAGGCAAGACCAATGAAAGCTCTTGAAATCAAGATGGGACGCCAAAGAGATGAGTGGTGAGGGAGGGGTGCACAACACAGTACCGAAAAATCCATCAAAACTCCAAACCTGAGTGCCCCTGCAGGGTTTTGATTTCAACAAAGCAAAGTGGGATGGGGGAAAAGATTTCTCCTTTCTAAACTTCCACTTTTTAAAGCAATGTTCTTCAAGATAAAACAATTAGGCTCTTCTAATATTTCTAACTGTTGTCATGAATTCTGTTATTTCCCTAATGATACTTTTATATCTCACAGCTATAGAAAAAAATCATTTTTACATCATATCAACGCATGCTTTACCTGGATTTATTGCAAGCATATGACACTGTCTGGGAGGAAAGGATACAATTTTCTCAGTAATGCTTATAAAACATATGCAGATACTTATCTCATTGATCTGGTAAGGACTAATTATTAATTGTTTGATTAAAAGGATCAAATATTCTTCCACAGACATGATAATGGAACAGAGCAAAAAGTCGTGAACTAAATAATTCTGTCTCTAAGTTATTAGTATAAACTACATAATTCTTCAGTTTAATCATGTAAGAAAATTATGAGTTGGATACTGCATGAAACTGCCAGCCACTAACTTAGAGAGGTGTTGAATCAGACCCTGGTTTGGCACAGACAGATTACATAAACAAGAAAATAAGCTCTGCATCATTACTGTGCTTGATGAGCTATTGTTGTTCACACATCTTAAGATCTTTCTCCTGTCTTTCACGCTGAGGTCACAGTTACTACGCCTGAGGTACAGGTAAAGGAGAACAGAAATTTTCAAAAAACAGCAAGAAATTACTTGCAGAATTATCTTAATCATGCTCTCCTGAACAAAGAAAGAGAAACTGATTAAATCAAAACAAACTTCTAATACAGATCTGCGTATGTTCTATGATGTTTTCAGGAATAACAAATGCAACTTGGAACATACCTTAAGGAAGTTTCTAGGAATAAATCAGTGTCCACTTAGATCAACCATGATTTTTGCACTTCAGTATGCAACTAAACTGCATGCATTAAGAGCTGCAAATTAAAAAAGTAGTCCCTCAGTCCTTGCATACGTTCTCCCCAGAAGGCAATATTTGTCTTCTACCCTCCACTCCAACTCCAGCATTACCACAAGCCTTGGATTTGGATTTTTTGCCAGTTCCAGATTATCAATACAGACAGATACATGTGAATAAGGAATGAGATTTTTCTCATTAACTTTCCACTTGGCATTTAAAATAAATTGCAGGGACAAACCCTTCCCAGTTCTCAGCAGTAGCTGGGCTTCAAGACTGGGGATCACAAATATCACTACCAAAACGAAATACTGTAATGTCACAGACCAGGACTTTGGAAGTGAGAAAACAACTTTTGCATAGGTTTCAACAGGAAAGTTTAGGGTGGAGAGTTCAGAATATGTAATATACTGTAGCTGGCTTTATAGTAATATTTAAGCTGTTAAATGCAATGTCTTACAAGAAGAAATCTAGTAGACTGCAATACTTTCAGAGATTAAAAAAAAAAACAAGCCCACAAAAAGTAAATGACTGAGGATATTAGTGACAGAGGCTCTAGAAACCTAGGGGGAATGACTATATCTTAAAAAAATGTGTAATTACAAACTTTCTCTGTTCTCAAGTCATTCTATAATAACCTCTGTGAGGTACTTGTACCTTCTTTTTGTACATCTTCCATTGCATATTGGAATCAACAATATCACTGGGCTTGTTTCTCAGGTCAGCTCTTAGCTGTTCAGCATGAAGGATAAATAATAAATAAAATTCAACTACTAAAACCTAAGAATGAATCAGAATCTACTCACTGCATTCTTCTACTCCTCAAGTAGAAGGGAATGTAAGGGCAGAATTAGAATATTTTAGCTGTAACACTGCGTGGTATGAAAATACATCATAGATCCTCACAAGGATTCATTAAAAAATAGAACTTTTTAATGGCAGAGAAAATCAGGACATCCCCCGGAGGTTTTAAACTAGAGTTTATATTCTTCAATCACTGAATTAATTTACAGTGATTATTTCTAAAAATATATTAGTTTTTTGCTTTTATTTAATTTTTCCACAGGAAACAAAAAGTTAATTGACTACTAATGGCTAATCTGGGTACGGTGCCAAGGCATTTTGATATTTAACTGAAAAAATATTTAAATTCAGTTACATTTCTCATATTAATAGCCTAAACATTAGCCTAAACTATCAATAAATACATTCAAATTAAATCATAAATATATATCTATGTTATAACTGTGATGGCTTTTAAGACCAGTTTTTTAATTGAGGTGTATTCTAATATCTCGCTTGGAGTTTTTTAAAGTAGTCTAGGTGTAGAGAATCAAGCTTTAAGACCTTCATTCTTCAATGTAAAGTAGGGGGGGAAAATTGCCTACCTGAGCCCCTGCCCTAACAGGAAAAATTCCTATTTAGAAAACGACCCTGAAAGTGGAGTTTGCAGCACTCCTGTCACCTGTGACTCCCATTTTAATTGCTACAGGTCCCCAGGAGTGCCCAGTACCTCCACTTCCAGCTTCTCCCTTTCCAGCCACCCTCCAGACGGAACAGTCACCCTCCCAGAAGAAGGAATGAGCAGCATACAACATTTAATAAAGAGACATCTTCAAAATTGTGATTGCTGTTCCTGAGTAATAACTAGTTCACCAGAATGGCATGCATTCATTAACAGTGGTATCAAAAATTTATAAAACTAAGCACTCCAAGAAAACTAAAAAACCATGAGGTTTATTACCACCCATAATCTATATACCACAAGAGAGTCAGGATAAAGCTTAGCTCGTCTCAGATGTACAGTAATTGTTTTTCTGGTCACAGAACAGATTAGAGGAGAGAGACCTGCACTGGAGAGAGACAGGTGAGGTGGGGAGAGAAGGATGCTGTGGACCAATCATGGAAACCAGGTAATGATCCCAGTCAGTATCTCCAAAAAGGGATGGCCACATTCTTCCCTGAACAAACCCTTCCATATGAAAGACATCCCCTGCTTTCCCCCACCTGATGCCACAGCCACACTGAGCTAACTGTTTGCTCCTTCCATGCGCCACCCAGCTCCATCACTTGTGGAATTTTCAAAAATCCAGACCTGGTGTCCACTTATGATAAATTCTTTCATTTAGCCCTCGAAAAATAAATCAGGAAAAAAAAAAAAAGAAAGGATGAACACATGGAACCCCTTTCCTGGACTACCTGGTAGTAATAATTATTTCTTTTGCACAGAGAAATTAATGTGAAAGGATAGGAATTTCAGGATTTTGGCAAAACTTTTCAATGAAGACTAAGGGAAGATAATGGTAAAAATTAAGACTTTTGACTTTGGTATTTTGAGTAGCAGTAGTAATAATAATACATGACAATAATAACAATATTTTTTTACTGATAAGTATTTGTTGTGTGAGCAGTTTTTGAATAGTGAAATATCAAACACTGAATCAAGCTTCAAATCTAAGGACATATTTTCCATCTAATTAACACTGTCAGATATTGTTTGGAGATGCTGAATAGACTTTTGCTTTGTTTTCCTTAGCATAAACACTTTGTGTCCAACATGAAAAACTAATGTCTCCTTCACCCACCTTCCTTTAGTATCAAAAATGGAATTATTTACACAGTCCTGCCTATGACAATAACATATAGTGCCTGTCAATATGCACCATTTGTGCATACCACTGTGTACCATTTCTACTCCTTAAAATTATTTTGAAAAGTTTAATGGAAATTACTATTGGAAGACTTGACTTAATTTAAAAAAAATAATAAAGAATTTTCTCATCAGTTGCTAGAAAAAAGGAAATAAAATGAATAATCTACAATATCAGCACATCTCCTGACAGTTTTGACTCAAGATGACATCTTTTAAATGACATCTTTTCTGGCAGAATCAGGAAGTTTGTATTTTGCTTCTTCTGCAACAGAACAAAGTATATGAAGTGTCATGTCCCCCAGTGTATTCTTGGAGGACTTTAAAATATCTGTCACTAAGCATAAACATGCAAAGTGATCATTTTACAAGTTCTCTGAAAAGTATTATTCTTTGCACAGATTCCTCTTCCAGATAAGTTAGGATTTTACTAAAACACAAAATGCCTCACCTTACAATTAGGTAATACTGCAGTAATAACCAGCAATTACTGCCATCTTGTCTGAACAGTTGCTCATTTCATATCATATAGAATATCTATATATAAATTAAGGGAGAAGAGATTTTGAAATGACAGTTTCCCTACGGATTCAATGAATCCTTGTTGGTAAAGGTATTCATGTTCACTTTTTTTTTTATTAGCAAAATTTACAAGCTCATTCAACACCTCAAAACAGTTGCAAGATAATTAGCAAGTTGATGCAACATATTTTTTATTAATTCCATGTGCAGCAAAATCAATACACATCTTCAGTTACAGGGTATATGTGGAGCTGTGGGTATTTTGCTCAGTAAGCTCAGTTTCACAGAATGAAGAAAAACCAAAAACAACAGGGAGCTATGCACTTGCAACTAATACTAGGCAATGAGCTGGATATTTGTCTACCCACTGGAAAATCTTTCCACTGTGAATTCCTTTATGTTGTTTTGAAGAATAACATGATTGCATTGCTTAAGTTGGCATGATCATAAATATTTCTCTCAATCTACAAAAAACAAACAGTTAAAACATGAAAGTTTTTTTAATTCTTGTTTTTCATCATTCCAATCAGCATGAATTATGAAAATGCAAGAAGACAATAATAACAGCTCTAGTATTGTAGGAAACTTCGTAAGTTGTTTAGTTGTTATGATCTGGACTGATTTACTGGATAAGTGTTTGTCTACAAAATATGTATCCATCTTATCTTGCTTAGAAATCAGTTAGAATTGGAGCAATTAGGTGGATTGTTTAGATTTGCTTCAAGTGGAATGAAAATTAGTGATTCACCTGATTACAATAATAGCAATCATTTGGAAACCAATTAAAGACATCAAACACCTACATTTCTATATTGTCTAAGACTTGAGACATCTGACAAAAGAAATGCATTCCAAAATGTAATTAAGAACTACTTCTTTGCAAATGCAAAAAGGACAACATTGAACAAAGGGATATGAACTAGGGAGAAAACAATAATTGAAAAGACTCAGTGAATATAAAATTTGATCTCATCTTCACAGAAATTACATCTAAGATTATAGTTGTAAGTGACATAAGAAAGAGACTTAAAGTGGAAATTAAAAGACGACAGGTAATAAAACCTGTTGTGATTTCTTCAGAACTCTCTAATATGTGCTCCAAAACAAATCAAATCAATAATTTATATTTTACCTTAAAGTAGCAAGAGAACAAATCAGTGGTAGAATGCCACATCATCAAAGAAAATGGATTTGTGATATTATTGTGTGTGAAACTACAGATAGTTACAGAAAAGAGAAAGATGTAAAAGAACGCATTCGTAAAGAAGAAAACATACATAAAGAGCCTGCTATCAGATTTTTATAGTGATTTGAAAGATTATTGAATGTTTGCATCATCTTACATGGAAGGATCAGATAAGGAAAACAAATTTTTAGGTGTGCGGGTGAATAAAACACTGCATTATTGCTAGAAACGAGAAAATACCTCTGGACAATAAATTGAAGCAGTGATGCATCATCCAAAGATTCTGACAAAGGTGTAAAGCAAATAGCAGCTTTTGGTTTAACAGAAAAAATAATAATTGATGGATTCCATTTGCTTATAATAAGAGTAGAGATATTGGCTGGTGGCAGAAACTCTGTGGTTGTTATTGAATAGGAAATCAAACTAAATATAATGTGTATAGTGGCCAGATCCTCTTCTTGATTATGTTTCTAATTAGAGAAATCAAGAGACTGGTTTTCATTTAGGAAAATTCTAAAGATGAGAACAAAAACTACATTGATGTGACAAAGATTGAAGTTACAGAGTTTGCAGAGAATCTGAGTTTATGCTTTCTGTGGCATATCCACGTATTCCTGTGGCAATCCAAGTTCTAGACTGATTTGACTTTGCAAATACAGCAAATTATCTGTGGAATTAAACAACACTGACATTCTCAAATGAGTTTTGTATCTACCAATGACTGACTCCACCGCACAAGAGATACAGGGTGTTTTGTGGTAGAGATTTGGAGGCAACGTTTCATTGAAGGGACAAGAAAAAGGAGTTTGGATAGTAGGATATATTTTAGGAAATAAATGAAAAGCTTCTGAAAGGATAAAGAGAGAGGGTTTAAGTTTCTGTCATTACTGGTTTTCCTACGCTTGATAGCAAGAGGGAAAAACATCACGGCTGTCACTAATGCCTTCTCCCTGTCTTTGCCTTATCTAGCTTATTGACTTGTGCAATCGAGGACAGGCAGCAAAGGGAAAGAGGGGAAAAAACAAGAACTTTATTGAGTTCAAAGACAAAAAGTACTTCATCTATGACAGATTAGCCTGTACTACAGAATTGGCTAGTTGACTAGTGTCTCTGAAAAACACCAAAAAACCCAAGAAAGACTAAAAACCCCCCAAACCAACCAACCAAAATCAAACCAAAACAAAAAAACACAAGTTGAACCTCAGTCAACAGTGGAGATGGGGTGTGGAGATGTGTGCCATTCTGTTTGCTAAATTTCTTGTCACTCCAGCACAGAAACACACAGAGCTTGCTAGGTCAGGTAATCATCCCCCAAAACTGCAGTAAAAATTTTCATACTGGGGACATATCCCCAGCTTACATTAGGACCCAAAAAGCAATTCCTGAATTCACACTTAGAATACATCTGGCACAGTCACTAGGGTTGTAAGATTTTCTGGAGATACTCAGGTACACATTTCCTGCTATGCTAGAGTGATGGAGTTTCTATCGAGTATACTCGGAGAAAATTATTGAAAAAATCATCTTCAAATACTGCCTGAGCAACTAATTATCTCTTCTAATCCGCTCAAGCACTGCTGCTCTTGTGAGCAATAACAAGATGCAGACCAAGGTATATGATTCTACTTTTCAAATATATTTACTGTGCCATCCCCATGTGAGGATCGTCAAAACCTCAGAAAAATAAGGGCAACACACTTCATCTCTATCTAGAAAACTTCTGATCAAGAAGCCTTTATTAAGCCGATAAATGTCAAGAAAAAATAGTATTCTGTTGAGCAGCCTTGAGAAGTATTTATTAGCCTTCTCACAAGATGATAGCATATTCCCTTACTATATTCCATTCCAGATCTACTTATAGCTCTTTAATGAGTTTCTTGTCCTTAATGGGAAATTCTTTTCCATACCTCTTTGATCTTCAAGTAATTTTAGGTAAAATACATGAATGCTGTTTTATGTTACTCCTGTTAGGAAAGGAAGACTGTAAGAATCTTAAACTTGAATCCGTCTTCTAATAGGAATCAATCTAGTTAAAGAGTCTGCTCAAACTTTATATGAAAAAAATTACATACTGTTGCTTCAACTTCTGTCAAAATCATTGCTTATTTCAAAATAAATAAATTGTAATAGATGTAAAAAATGTATCATGGTTCCTTAGAACAGAAAGTGTATTTGAAACTTCTACATTTAGGAGATTAATTTCCAGTTTCATACTTGATTTTGAATAATTTAAACCTTATTTGTTTTTTTGTTATATTTTCTGTTGCAAAGAAAACTGTCTTGTAAGTCTGTCAAGCTGCAAGATGGATCAACAATTTGTGTATGTCTCTTTTTTCTGCTTAGAACAGTAGCTTCCTTAGAAATATCTTTTCCTTCTCTCAGTATGGGTAGGCATCATTTTTATACTCGCATAGTTTGATAACCAATTTTAATTTCCTTTTTTTTTTCTTTTGTAGTAGAGATTCCATAGAATGTTACATGCTACCGAAAGTGTGCAGTTTTGACTCTATCAAACAGTGCAGATGGTAATTTTTCAAATGCCCAGAGAAAAATTAAGTATGGCAATGGAAGTTAATTCATTTTTGTATATGGACTAAACTTAGGTACTTGAGTTAAAAAATACACACATCTAATTGTTATCAGTTCCAGCGTACTCCATTTCCTTATAAATGGCAAGAAAATGCAAGTGAGATGAACAGTAATCTTTCCAGCTGGAACCTGGACTTCTCCAGCAGGGGTGCACAGTTCAGTCCTCTGGGGAGGAAAGGCAGCTTGAGCTGGGCTCATCTTCCTTAGGAGCACTTGAGTACCCTGTTCCAAGATCCTAGATGATGAAAAGCAGGTGCCTGACATTTTAAACATCACCTGGTCCCTACTTCCCGCATCAGAAGGGTCTAGGTACATGATATGTCATACCTGAACTCAGAACTGCAACCTAGAATTGCCAGTGGTCTGACCTGTCCAAGCTGTCAGGGACTTTCTCAAGAAGACAGAGATGACAGCTAAATACATCACAGTACCAGAGTGCTTACAGAAACAAGAACTTGAGAGAATGATTTGATAAGGAAAAAAATTGCCAATATTTCCCATGATACATAATTTCATCTTGCCTGTACTAACAACAGTCTGTAGAAACACAAATACAGTCATGCAAATGTTTTCTCCTAGAAGTAAAAGCATATTCATGAAAAGAAGAAAAATCTCTAATGATTAGAATGCTCATTAGAGACACTATCTACATCTAAACTGAGTATAGCTACAAGGCTTAAAGTTTCATGGGAGGTTTTTTCTCCCCTGCCTGGATCAACAACAAAAGACAATTATTATTCATTTGTATTATGCTGGTTTTAACTCTAAGTTAAGGAGTTGACAGCTTATGGGGATCTTTATTTGTTCTTCACTCCCTGCTCCATGAAATAAGAAGCTGTATTTTAGAAAGAAAAAAGGTGGAGTTATTGTCTCTTTTTTAGGTCAGTGCACTATTTTAATTTTTTTAATGGCCATGTCATCTGATTTTTTTTTTTTTTTGAGTGGGACAGTGGTATATGGGGGGGATTTGCAACACAGCTGCAATGATCACCATTAACACTTCATCAAACACTTTCTAATAAGTAAAAATAAATACATTGCTTATTTTCAAATAGGAATAAATGGCTACAGAGTGCTTTCACTGATAGAGGACAACCAAAATTGCACCACTTCCTTTTAGTAAACACAAGAATTCAAAGCCTAGTTTGTAATTTCTGCCATTTTCTGAGGTTGTGTATATAAATTTAAAGCAAAGGCAAAACGAAGTATGATGAAATGTGAATCACGTTTAACACCCAACTTTGATTATTTTGAATACTTATGCACAAGGTCTGGACAATGATAAAGTAAATATTCAAATGCATCAAAATTGGACACATCATGCAGTAAAGTTTTAGAGAATACCTCATTTCTTTAAAAGAATTTCTGGAGTTCTTGTAAGATACTACTTTTCAAAGTATAGACACACAGAAATTTCTGAAATATCACAGAGTTCACAACCACATGCCCATGAGGGCACTCTGAGTCATACCAGAAGACTCCATACACGCCCACTTCCCCTTGTCATTCTCATCTCAGACACAGGCTGTCATTTCACAGTCATAAAACACAATTCTCCCTCATTCCCTTCTAACCCCTTCCACTAGCAGCAGGACTTTGAAGTTTTCTTCTGTCTCAGCACTGCTATTCTATAATAGAATGACACACAATTCCACAATAGAATGGTTTTAGGCAGGAAAAAATGGAGCTCATAGCGGGACAGCAATTGATTGCCCCATATTCCTTCAAGGAAACATTGCCTATAACTAACTGGCTGAGTAACAAAATTGTAGCCATGAGGCAACCCAGACTGGCATGTATAGAACTCATGCAACTAATTTGATTATTTTAGTTTTATTTCTTTTCAAATGCAATACTTTTAATTTTTATTTGTTACAAAAATCAAAAATTACATCTTTGCAAGCCCTTAAATCCCACTATGTAGAAACTGTAAGCAAGTCTTTAGGATTCTGAAAAGCTTTCTTCTTGTACAACACACTGTAGACTATTTTTCAAATAAAAATGGATTTGATTACTCCTTGTCTATTCAGAAAATTAATACATACCTTGAATTGTCAAACTGTCTTATCCAGGGATTACAAGTTAGTGGTGGATTACGGCGTGAAGAAATTCATAAAATCTCATACCATTCAAAGGGCACACAGGTAGATCAAGCAGAATGTAACAAGTTACACCTATTAGTATGGCTCATTGTCAGTCTGGCCTCACATATGTTGAAGAAAAGTCCTGTATTTACAGCCCACTTTTCCCTGCTCCCTCCCAGGACTGCCCAGCACAGTAGCAAATCCTGATCATTCTACTCCTCCTTGGAGCAAAAGAGTCCACCTGGGATCAGCTTCCTCCAGCAGCTACACGCAATGATTAACATCAACATCCAAGTAACTTGCTCCAAGCCAACATTTACAAGTTTCTTAGAGATCTAGTTCACTAGATCTCTCATCTCTGGCCAAATATGTTTAGACAACCACTGAGAATGTCTGACTGCTCCCAGGTGCTGTCTTTTTGAGCATGGATTACTGGAGACTGAACTTGCCTCCAAGCTGAAGATGCAGAGCTGCACCAGAAAACTGTCCTGACAAGAAGTTTCAAAATTGGCCTTTCTCAAAAAAGACATGTTACAGGAAGTCAAATTCTTTCAAGTCTGGACACAGAAAGGGAGAAGTACAATGCATTTTTTGGCTTAAATGTTCATTGTCAGTGTTTGTGTATTTCCATGTCATTTACAAAAAGTGGTTCCTCATCAGAGACATACTGCAGCTTCAATGCCTCACTTTATAAAAGTTCAGCCTCAGTTCAAATATCAGACCTATAAACTCAACAAAACATGCAGAAAACAACTGAGTTTATTACCAGGCTGTAAAATGTTCCTGAACTTGTCTGAAGCTCCTTAATATGATATTACTCATGTCTGGACCCTGCAGTAGTCTCTGCTACAGATACATTACAATTTTATGCATTATATTAATAAACACTCTGATGAGCACACGGTCATTTCAGCACTTTTTAAAAAAAATATTTTCTTACATGCAGATAAGCTATTTAACAAATAGTTTTAATTAAATAATTTCTTCTTTATCAGAACTCCTGTCCATATTCTGCCTTGAGAAATAATGACTGCCCTTTAGTGGTTAAGTGATTCCCCTCTTTTCCTGTTTCCCATGTCTATAATGCCTGTTTATATGCAGTACTATAAGAACAAATATTAAGGAGCCACAAGAAGAGGTCTACCCAGACAGGATGAGTATGAGTGCAGCCAAGAGTGCTTTTTGGTTTTGCCACTCTGAGAACAACACATCACATGTCCTGCTTTAATGCTTGGAAAAAAAAAAAAAAAAAAAGCTTGAGGGTTTTCACACCACCAGATATTTTGGTGCATCTTGGTTTCCTTTGCAGCTGTGACAGCACACCTACATCAGTTTACCCTGGTTGCAAATGAACGCCTACTTTCACTTAGTGCCAAGAATAGTGGTGCCCAGCAGCTGTGTATACTCCTAAGAGTTCTCCAATGCCCTGCTATAATGTAGCAGCACACTGCTATTATTTCCCATGTGCTATTTGGGGGGCAGCACAAATCAGTCTTTTTGATGTTAAGATGTACTCTGTTACCCACATCAGAACACTGATATTGGTAACAGACTGCAGACTTTTAAACCTCAACAGAAAGACCGCTGAATATTTGGTTAACATGGCTCATGTACAGATCCATGACTAGATCAGACACAAACAGTGAAAAATGGTGGCAGGTCAGAGTTCTCTGTCTTCCAAAGCACTGCCTAATATTAAGTGCATCTCAAGTGGAAAAGTGTACTATTCTATCTATGAAGCCATGAATCTCAAGAGGATGATTTATCAGTGTTTTCAGGAAGTTGACACAGAAATATGATGTTCTGTACACTTTTTCTACTATAAAGCTAGTGTCTGTGCTCACACTAAAGGATTCAATTACACTCTTGTGTGCTTCCCTTACACCAAGTTCCATCAATATTTCCTCAAGTTGTTGCTCTTACTTCCAGAATTACTTTTATTTTGCTCCTATGAATATGGTAATATTCATATTCATATTACTCATCATCTGGTAATTTTGGGAGCAACATGTCTTTCTGAGAAAAATATATTGTATTTTTTTTCTGTTGGAAAAGGATTAATAAAAAGCAAGATTAGCTAAGCAACAATCAACATTAAAATAAATTTGCGTAGATTTGCTGATTCAGATTCAAAGATAGCCACCTGCAAGATTCTGGATGATGATGTATGTACATTAGAAGAAGTCAAATACTAAATATGAGCAGTTAAGAGTAACATGCTGATTACTCATGCCCTGAATAACTTGGGTTATGGAGCTCTGGTTTGGATTAGCTACACGCATCTATGAATTCAGTCATTACAATATCATAGAATATGTTGAATTGGTAGGGACCCATATGGATCATTGAGTCCAATACTAGCCCTGAGCAAGACACCCCTGGAAATCACACCATATGCCTGAAAGCATTGTCCAAATGCTTCTGGAACTGTCAGGTTTAGTGCTGTGACCGCTGCCCTGGGGAGCCTATTCCAGTGCCCAAACACTCTCTGGGTGGACAAACTTTCCCTGGTATCTACCCTAAATATTCTCTCACTCAGCATCATGCCATTTCCATGAGTCCTGCCACTGGTCACAAGAATGAAGAGATCAGTACCTGTCCTTCCTCTTCCCCTCACAAAGAAGTTGTAACTACAATGAGGTCTCCCCTCAGTCTCCTTCAGTTTGAATAGATCAAGTGACCTCAGCCACCCATCATACGGCTTCCACTCCAAACCTTCACCACCACTGTGGCCCCCCTTGGGACAGTCTCCAATACCTTAATATCTTTCTGATATTGTGGTGCCCAAAACTTCATGCAGCACTTGAGATGAGGTCACCCCAGTTCAGAGCAGAGCAGGACAATCCCCTCCCTTGCCCGGCTGGTGATGCTGCGCCTGATGCACCCAGGACAGGGTTGGCTCTCCTGGCTGTCAGGACACTGCTGACTCATGTTCAACTTGCCATTGACCAGGACCCCCAGGTCCCTTTCCTCAGCTCTGCTCTCCAGCAACTCATTCCCTGACCTATACACACAACCAGGGTTGCCCTGTCCCCAGTGCAGAATGCAGCACTTGAAGATGTATGAAGATGTTGAGGAGAACTAAGCTGAATATGGAGCTCTGTAGAATCCCACCAGCAATCAGTAGCCAGCCTGATGTGGCACTGGGTGTGTATGTAGCTTCCCCCAGTTTAGGGTGCCTTGAATGGCAAATTCCCCTGCTGCACAGGAATGCGACTTCCACTGATATGGACATACATAAACGGAATATGCAATTGAGCCAACAAACTGCCCCGAGTTAAATGCCTCAGTATACTTGCAGTTCTACTGGCTAGACAGAAATATACCTGTAGCATTCTAGGCATAGTGGGAAAAAACTACTGTCTCATGTAAGTCCATATTAGCACCAGAATTTCATAGAGGCTTTAATTAATATATTGAAACACTTCAATGTGTCATTCTGAGCCACCAAAGCACAGTATGGAAAGAATGTGAAGCATTTTACTAAAACATTTTTGGAGGACTTCACAGGAATACTATTTTGTTCATAGGCTAGAAGAAACGAGGCTCTTAGTGACTTGTATCTGCTTTTGTGGAAGGCAAAATTCAAGACTAACTTGACCAGGAACCATAAGGCAGTTACAGCCACTACATGTAGTTGGACAGATACATTACATGGCAACCAAAGTGACAGTGAGAAGATGAGTCATCCCAGTGTGACAAATCTGACATAGTTTGTCATATTCTGATATATAGAGTTGGTTTGTTTTTATGATAAAGTTATCCTGGTGGTATTTTACTTAAAAATCAACAGATTTTCATATTCATTTGCTATCAATCTGATTTCAACAGCTTCCAGCTGAGGGATATAATAAAATGTCTTGATTGCCAGAAATCTTGTTTGTGAATTTTGTTTCAAAATGCTTCAACAACGTAGCAGGAACAGTGCTAAAGAAGGACTGTAGGGAGAACCCTCAGATCCCACAGAAAACACATCAGTCAAACTTTTCCTATGCCAAAGTGCTTTTGAAATGGTAATGGCACAAATTATTTCGTTAACATGGTGTTTCACACACTGATATCACGTTCCTGAGTATGCATCATTACAAAGTTGTTTGCAGTACATGAACAGAATTTTCAGGTCCTTCCTATGGTTGCTTGGGGTAACATGAAGATAGTAATCCAGCACAGTGAGCTCCAGTTCCTAAGTCACTTTCCAAATGATTTTGAACAAGATCACAACAGGTTCAGAAAGCACATAAATATTTTTAAATATATAATTTGCAAAATTATATATAATTTGTAAAATAATTGATTCATACTGATTTGGGAACCTAAGAGGAAAACCAAAATTACAATTATTAACATATGTGACCAAAAGGCTCAAATAAATTTTTAACAAAGAAAAAATTTTGTTGAACATCCCTATTGAGTCACCTTGATAGTTTCTCCTAAAGTAACTTTTCCTCCGCTTCATTCAGAATGTAGGAAATTTCAGGCGTATGCCTACCAGAGCTATTTATCTTTCAGTAGTTTGATCATTTGACATATTTTACCTCTTTTACTGAATATTCATTTGATTTACTGGCTGTTCTTTAGAATCTTTTCATATATTTTTACTATCTAGCTGACCTCTCCTGTAACAGACATTTAATAAAATAAAAAATAATGATCAGAGACAAGGAAAGATAATGTCTTGGGTTCATTATGCCCATCCTCCAGTAGATTTACAGACAGTCATGGACATGAGTGTCACATATGTTTATTAGCAAATTTGTAGAAAAAAATTTAAAGAATAGCCATTCATCATTCTAAAGCCTTTCCAAGAAAAGACACAGGCTCCAGTAATGATCCTACTGGACAAGTCTGCTTCTTTGCATAGTAGATTTCTGATCATATTCATATCCCTCTGCAGCCATTTGTCGAGACTGTGGGAATCACAGAAAATCATATTTGTGCCTAAGTTATCCCACACCTCCCTCCCTTTTTAATGTCCAAGTAACGTGCAACACGCTGGGCTTACCTCTACTATAATGACCAAATTTCACAAAATCATGGACAGACATTCAGTTAAGACTGTTCATGATAATAAATTTGTAGTATAGGGGAGACTGAGTCAAAGTCCTTTATCTCAACAAACTAGCAAGTATTATTTTTCTTTTTTCTCCTCAGTTGTGAATGTGTGTTGACTGTCACCAAGATATTTAACAAAATGCAATCTAAGGTGTCTTATATGCAAAAGATTCAAAGGGCCTCACATCAGAATCAAACTGAAGTTTTACAAAGCTAAAAAAAATTAAGGTATGGGGAAACTTCTACTTGTCTCAGTCTTCTGTAGGAGGTAAAGCTCCCTCTGCACATCTTTTACTCTGAGCAGAAATTATTTTTTAACAGCAGAGTCCAGTGCAAGTAAGGCAGTGATGTTTAGAAAAAACCTTTGCATCTAGCTCCTGTTTTCAATTTCTACAGTTCAAGTGCCCAGAATGCACTTTCATCTTTTGACAAGCTTTCGCTAGTCACATTTCACCCAAGCCTCTCAAACATCCTTCTATTTCTTCAGTTTTTGGTTGTTTTTTTTGTTTCTTTGGATGATCTTTTGTGTGGATGAATTATTTTTTTAATGAGCTATGATTGGATTTGCATTTTGAAGCTTTCTATTCAGTGTTATATATGAAACATGTCAAAGTTTTTATTTCCACTTACTACCAAATAGATATGAAAGTAAATACACAAGCAATAAACGAGTTCCTTTTTAGTGGAAGTACACTGCAGATAGAATGCAGAATTGATGAGTACACAGTATCAGCAATGAAAAATTCTATTTCATGTTTAGCACAACAAAACTGAGGAAGATCTTTTATCTAACTAGTGTTCTCTCTGACACCTGCAATGTAATTGTGTAGATATCGGTTCCTATTATGCTTTATATTTACATTCCCCTACCCCTCACTCCTCCTGCTGCTCTGCTTTGCTCTTTTAAATAATTATGAGTAGCACACAAATGACAATACATAAATTCACCATTTTTTCAGTTTCCCTTCCCGTCCCCTCCCAGCATTATTTTTCACTTTAATATAAGAGCAACAATGCATCCAGTATTGCAATAGAAAACAGTCAGCACAATCCTACTAGGAGTCAAAATCAAACTTAAATGAAAAATCTCTACCATTTCAATTGCTTGATCACAGCATTTGTCTCTTTCCATTCCAATAACCACTAGATGACAACATGAAAGGAATACTTATTTTGTACATCAATCTGTACATCAATAGTTTTCAAGTAACAGTTGTTCCCTCTGCCCACTAGCTCCTAAAGATCACATCTTAAATAAACATGACTGATCTTCACATTCTAAGTTTTTCCTAAACCTAATTTAGATGCTATGATCTGCTTTTCATCAGTTTTTGGTTCATGCCTCTTATTCAGACAATGTTGCAAAGAGCAACTCTTCCCATTACTGTTGATCTCTTTTCTACTGGTCTCCTCTCACAGCAGGAGGTGTTTATTGATGAAGATGGTCAGTTCACAATCAATCTCAAAACATCCATTATTTAAGAAGAAGCTTACTTACATGTGGCAAGTGTACTAAGCATATCTATCTGTAGTTATTTTTTCCTCTACTGAGTTAAGAGCACACCAAGGGAAAGTCTGTACCAATTATATCCGCCACACCCCTGAACTGAGATACTCTTTTTTAATTACAAGAGGAAATAGGAGATGTATCTCTCATCTCCTATCCATAGGAGATACCATTTTTAGGGTGCATTCCTCACAAAGGATGCATTACTGAGAGGATGCTAGTGGAGCATTACAGAAATATGCACAGAGACACCTGCCTAGAATTGAAAGCCTCAAGAAAATCCATCCCGTGCTAAAACATCGGATACAATGCACTTAGGAGGACCAAATATTGGAGAAGTCCATCTAGCCAAGATAAGCAGATGGAAATGCTGTGGGGTCTTTACTACTGATTGCAAGGAGGATTTAGATAAAGGTCTGACTTCCTTTAAATATTTTGCATTCTCTAAAACATTAATGAATGCAAAAAAAGATTTACACATTACTGTTTTAAAGCTTTATTGGCTGCCTCTGTATAACTGTATTTAAATAGTCAGACAAGAAAAAGTATGAAAAGCAGCTCCAGTGAAAGCTAGTTATGAAAACATGTCACAGAAGAGTGGTTTCCCAATAGACTACATTGATATCCACAAGTCAAACAAATTCAAATGCTGCAGAAGATGGACTATTTCAAACTTGCAATATTCATGAGTTCATTCACATAAATCCATCATCTTGATATTTACAAACAATCTTTGAAAATTAATTGGAAAAATTACTTGGGGTTTGTTAGTTTGTTTTTTTTAAGAAAAGCACAAATTTGTCAACTCAAGAGAAAAGTCTTACACTAACAGTTTATACACAATATATTTCAAGCTTAGAACATTGAGTACATCACTTATCATGAACAGACTAAAAGGTTTTTGTTTACTGATTTTAAAAGCATGGTGTTTTGCTTAGTTCGTTTTTTATTATAGTTTTGGGGGTCAGGATTTTCATGTTATAGATTAAATTTGTTCAGTTAAAACCAGATTGTAAAGCCTTTTTGATGAAAAACAGGAGGGTCATACTCAAAGTTTGTCTCAGAACTGCCTCCCATCCCAACTTCATTTTTTTATTTACTCAAATAAAACAGCAATGTTTAAGGCACTAACTCACAGATTATCTACCTCCAGTCTCTCTTCTTCTGCAGACATCTACCAGCCCTCTAGAGCTCTGCAAACTTGGACAACAAAGATGATACAGCACCCTTGTGGAGAATATGTTTTTTAAATAAAACAAATTTAGTTTTGTTTGTACACACAATATTCATAGTATAACACCATATAAAATCAGAGTGGGGGCAGAGAGAGGAAATGTGTGTGTGCATATCAGCAGTGGTGGAAATCAGTAATTTAGTTTTGTGCAATGGAATTCCAACATTCATGCTGTTCAAAAGCCAGCAAAGGTGTTGCCATTTTCATTGATAAGCAGATCTACACTTCCAGATTTGTTTTGTTGAATGCTTATTCCAGAAAGCAAGCTGTTCAACCTTTCTGCAATAGTAAGATTTTTCATTCATTCTGAACCTGAGAGACATAAATAGTCTGTGCATAAAGCTTAGAAAAAGCTTTGTAGAAAGAGCTCTCACCATAGGATGGATATTATTCAGCAGTGATTTTTCTTTCTGTAGCTCCATGTTGAGTATCCAGGCAGCAAGGATGTAAACAACAGTTTGCTACTTACATTCCACCAGGAGATGTAGAAACTGCATTTGTTATTTATAATATTTATTAAATTAAAGCAACAAGTTCAGAGTGTATATACAAATGTCTGCAGTAGATTGATTCTCTAGCACTTCCTTTTAAAAAAAGTGGCACCTGCTATCTTCCCTTTGTGTACATTAGTTGTCTTTCAATTATAAGCACCAAAAACATTTTTATTCCTCAATTCATACGAGACTTATGAATTGAGCTAGAGTTCAATGTGCCTATTGATTAAATTAGAGCACTCTACTTGATGTGTACAATTCACAGTCTAAAAGAATCACAGATGAAGTATTGTGACAGCTACTAATAAAAACGATCAGTCCTTCCATTATTTGCTGTAAGTATTTCAGCTAGTTGAATATTTTTCAAGCCTTCAAAATATTCAGGTTTTGAGATTACTGTAAGACAATTTTGAGAAATAAATTAGGTAAAAGATCAAATAAATATATAACAAGAATACTGATATTAATAACATAACACTAGTTCATGCATAAAACAAAAGTTCTTGGTGCTTATAATGACTGAGAATTAGTGATCTTTTTTTCTTCAATTTTGGATTACTATTGAAATTTTTATTACATTTTAGACCATTAGCAGAACTTGATCTCCCCTTTGTTGCACTTTTATGCAAAGCCACAGGACACAAATTTTTCAGCAAGAGTACCAATCAACATAAATAATCTATTTTACCTAAACTCATTATACGGGGAGAAGAGTGCAATGAATCCTTTTAGTTTGTTCAGTAAATCAAACTCAGTCATATCTCCATAAAAATATATCAGTTAAGAAACCCCTTTGCTGACAAAATCAGCAGTTTCATTAACTTAAGCTGATAATTTAATCTGAAGTCTGCTGACAAGTCTAGAAAAAAGCGCCTAAATATTTGCTGCAGTGATCAGTACAGAATAATGCAAATTCAGAGACATTATCTGAAAAAATCTTGAAAGTATCACATATTTTAAATCCTTAGGGCTTTCCTTCGAACTTGAGAAATAGTTAATAGAAATTTATTTAAAAATATTGAATGATACTATCTATTTAATATTTTTATTTATCTAAATACATCAAATTACCATATTCTAATATCCTATGTGGTACACAGAAACCATAAAAAAAAAGTTACATCTAGTTACTCTCAGAGTAATTTATATGCCTGTGAAAATGTCATGGTTTAACCCACTAGGTAGATAAAAACCAAATAGGCACTTCCCCCCACCGCGTGAGGATCAGAGACAAAAATAATTCAAATGTATGGGTTGAGAAAAAGACAGCTCAATAAGAGAGAAACTGAGGAGACAATAATCATAAAGATAAAAGCATTAGAATATAAAAAACAAGTGATGCACAATACAATTGCTCACTACCCCCCAGCCGATGCCCAGGCAGTTCCCGAGCAGTGGCCCCCAGCGAGCTTTTCTGCTGTAGGCTGAGCATGATGCCACACGGTGCAGAATATCCACTGGGGGTCCTGGCTCTGTCCCTCCTAACTGCTGGTGCACACCCAGCCTCCTCACAGGTGGGGTGAGCGCCAGCAGAGTCCATGACTCAGTGCAAGCACTGCTCAGCAACAGCCAAAAGGTCAAAGGATAGACTCAATGATCTTAAGAGGTCTTTTCCAACCTTAATGATTTTATGATTCTAAAACAACATTGTCTTATCAACATCATTCTTATCCTAAATCTAAAACATAGCACTATACTGTCTCTTAGGAAGAGCTAACTCCATCCCAACCAATACCAGGACAGCAATCCAACACAGAAACAGTAAAAAGAAGTATGCACCCCTACATTGTTTTATAGTCTGTACCTTTACTCTGATCTTGAAAGATTTCCTCTGCTCAGTTACACACAAAATTCCTGGTGTTACTCACTAGAGGTTACACAGCTGTAGGCAGGCCAGTCTAAATGCTCACACAATATTTATAGCTCCAATGGCTGCTCAAAGATGAATGTTACCACAGTGCCCTTTTTGAGCATACCTAAATGTATCTCCTGGTGCCTCAGCTTCTTAAGCTTGTCCATTGAAATTTCCAAATGAAACATAATGAATGGAAGGTGTTGCAATGAATTAAGATATCAATGTACCCAGAATACCCATGGAGTATTTTGTCAAATAGCCTATGTTCATAAATAATTATGAAAGCAAATATTAATTTTTATTCTAATTAATTTTTGTATTGAGAATTAGAATTACTTTGCTTGTACAGAATCTCAATTTAATTCAATTAAATCTACTATTAAAGCATTGAGTTATCAGGTAAAATAAATTAAATATAGAGCATGAATTAACACTGATAAAATTTGAATAGTGCTACAGTACTTTGCCTTGTTTATCTTTGTAAGTGGCCTGCTAAAAATCAGCTGTATCTCAAGGACATTGTACAGCTGATAAAGCCAGTGCAATTGAAAAATTACTAGAGACACATCCATTATCATTATATAGTTATCATACATTAGTTAAGAATTTCAGGATTGAAAATGCCTTGATATGGGTTTTCAAAAATTAATTTCATAGAATAAGCTGAGTTGAAAGGGACCCATCAGGATCATTCAGGCCATGTCCTTGCCCTGCACAGGACACCCAAAGAATCACACCATGTGCCTGAGACTGTTGCCCAAACGCTTCTTGAGCTCTGTCAGGCTTGGTGCTGTGACCAGTTCACTGGGGAGCCTCTTCCAGTGCCCAATCACCTTCTGGGTGGAAACCTTTTCCTGATATCCAATCTAAACCTCCCCTGACTCCGCTTTATGCCATTTCAGTGAGTCCTGTCACTGGTCAGGGAGAAGAGATCAGTACCTGGCCCTCTCACTTCTCCTTGTGAAGATGGAATGAGGTCTCCCCTCAGTCTCCTCCAGACTGAACAAATCAAATGACCTCAAGCCACTGCTCATAAGGCTTCTCCTCAAGGCCTTTCACCATCCTGGAGGTCTTTCTTTGGACTGTTTTCTGGTACTGTGGCACCCAAACCTGTGAGGTGACGCAGCCCCAGCTCAGAGCAGAGCAGGACAATCCCCTCCCTGGCCTGGCTGGTGATGCAGTGCTTGATGCCCCCCAGGACACGCCTGGCTCCCCTGGCTACCAGGGCACTGCTGATTCATTTTCAACTTGCCATCAACCAGGACCCCCAGGTGCCTTTCTGCAGCTCTGCTCTTCAGCATTTCATTCCCCAGTCTATGTGTACGCCCAGGATTACTCACCCCAGGTGAAGAACCTGGCACTTTCTCTTTTTGATCTTCATACAGTTGGTGACTGTCGGGCCCTCTAATTTGTTTCAGTCTCTCTGCAGGGCCTCTCTCCCTTCAAAGGAATCAACAGCTCCTCCCAGCTTTGTATTGTCTGCAAACTCACTCATCCCTTCCAGTCCTGTGTCAAGTCATTTATGAAGATGTTGAAGAGCAGAGGTTCTACAACGGAGCCTTGCTGAACCCCACTAGTGACAGGTCCCCAGTCTGATGTCACCCCATTCAACATAACCCCTTGTACCCAACCTATGAGCCAGCTGCTCACACATCACATGTGTTTGTCCAGCTGTGTGCTGCACATTTTTTTCGGAAGGATACTGTTGAGTTTTACTGAAATCCAGAAAGACTACATCAACAGGTTCCCCTTCATCAACTGATGGGTTACCCTGTCATAAAAGGGAATCAGGTTTGACAAATAGGACTTTCCTGTCATGAAGCCATGCTGATTGTGACCAATGACTGCATTGTCTATCAGGTATTTTTCAATACCTCCCAGAATAACCTTTCCTATAACTTTGCCAGGCACCAAAATGAGACTGACAGGCCTGTAGTTTCTGGGGTCCTCCTTCTTATCCTTCTGGAAAATCGGGACAACATTCAACAGCTTCCAGTCAGCTGGGATTTCTCCAGATTTCCAATACTGCTCAGAAATTACCAAGAGAGGTTTTGAAAGGCCATCAGCTAGCTCCTTACATGAATCCCATCAGATCCCATAGATTTGTAGGGATCCAGCTGCAACAGCAAAACCCTCATAGTTTCAGGGTCAGCTGCAAGTTAATTATTCTTGCAGCCATGGTCTTCCAGTTCAGGGCACTGAGACACCCTTAGTTCATCATTCACATTGAAGATGGAGGCAAAGAATGCGTCAAACACCTCCGCCTTGTCCCTGTTCCTGTTTGTGAGGCAACCATCCACATCCTGTAACATGTTATGTCAATATTATTTATACAATTTTATTATATTTTACAATAAATATTTACAATATTTATACAGCATTATTTATATGTGGCCATTTGCCACTAATATATTTCAAAAAACTCTCTTTATGGTCCCTCACATTTCTTTGACAGTTGATTCCAGTTGAGCTTTGGGCATTTTATTCCTAAAGTGGCAAGCAGCATCTCTTATTCTTCCAGTGTCACCTGACCCTACTTCCAATGGACATACACCTTCCATTTTTTGCCTTATTTCTACAAGAGGAAACACGCTTCTTCAGAATATTCCTGTTCAGCTGAGTCAGCCTTCTGCCTCTGACTTGAGACATTTGGGAATTGCTGGCTCCTGTGTCCTCAGAAGGTGATGTTTAAAAATTGACCAGCAATGATGGACCCCAGCATGCACAATAACATTTTCCCAGGGGACTTCACTCACTCATTCCCTGAGCAGTCCAAAGTCTCCTCTCCTCATGTCCGGAGCTGAGGTTTTGCTGGCACTTTTCTTCCCATCAATAGATTTTAAACTCAATCACTTCATGGTTGCTGTGATCAAGAGAGCCACCGATCTCCACTTTGCTCACAAGTCCTCTCTGCTGACAAGCAGCAGATCAAGGACACCTTTTCAAGTCAGCTCCCTTATGACATATTCCACAAATATCCAAGTTTTTTAGGAATCTTCTGGCCCCAGTTTTACCAGCTGTGTGCTACCAGCTGATTACTGGCACATTGAAGTCCCCCATAAGGACAAGGGCAGCTGACTTGGAAGTGTCCCTTAGTTCCTCAAAGGATGATTTGTCAGTGTCATAGTCCTCACTAGGAGGCCTATAGCACACTCGCATATGACCTCTGCAGTACCTTTTTGCCCCTTGATTCTTACTCAGAGGCTCTCAGCTATGCCACTGGTAACTGACTTCCATATATTCTAACCTTTTCATTGCATGCAGAGCCATTCCTCTGCCTCTTCTGCCCTTCCAATCCCTCCTAAAGAGCCTGCAACCACCTAACAGGACACTCCAGTCACAGGATTCATCCCCCCAGGTTTCACTTATGCCAGTGATGTCAGACCTCTGGGACTGGGCCAAAGCTTTGAGCTCATCTTGTTTTCCCTCATGCTGCCTCTTTATGAAATATGTTAATTTACCCAAGTTTTGTGGATAAAGACAGGCATAGTAGGCAGCACCAGGAGAAAGCTGTGACATTGCAACCAAGGCTGGAATCCATTATATCATAAAAGGGCAACACTGATCTCATAAGAAAGTACTCTGAAAACAGTTGTTTTATCCTGAAGTTACTTTAATTTTTCACCCCTATAAGAAGACTGCAGATTCTGCAGTCCAAACTGTGACAGGGCTGAGGAAACACAGAAGCAGCAGAAAGAGGAACCAGCAAATCTTGTATTGATGAATAACTACTACATAAAATAAAGATGTACATATACCATAAATCAATCCTTGCCATGACAATAAAATGTAGAGAAGTCCTCAAAACTCAGTGGTGTTGAAGGGTATGACCAATGGGAACTCAGGAATACTGTGAAGTCCATGGCACTAACAAGTATAGAACTATAGGAAACTATCACAAAATGGCTTGGGTTGGAAGGAACTCTAAAGATCAGCATGTTCCAATTCCCCTGCTGTTGACAGGGACATCTGTCACTCAACCAGGCTGCTCAGAGCACCAGTCAACCTAGGCTTGAACACTTTCAGTGATGTGGTATCCACAACAACTTTAGGTAACATGTTCCAGTGTGTTAGCATTGGTAACAATATGTTACCACTCTCATAGTAAAGGATTTCTTAATATCTAATCTAAACCTACACAGTTGGCATACTGGGATCTCTGTTCCCTTTAGAAGACAGTGTCCAACAACTATAATCCCACTGTTTTATTACAGCTTTGTAACCCAAAGAGTTGTTAGAATACCAATAGTCATAATTCTGATTTACAGACGAACTAGGCGCCAGCTCAGCTGAGTGGAGACCTGCAGCTGTGGAAACCTGGAAGAACAAGGCACATAAGCAGTAATATTTACTTTTTCCCGTTACTAATAGGGGCCTAACAACATGCCCCTACCAACCAGCCTGCATGTGTAAGTCATGACTGCACTCCTTCCATTCTTGTGCATGCTCTTGGCGCTGCCAGTAGAAACCAACACCTCCACATTTATGACACTTGGAAATCCACAAATTTCCAGTACTAGAGACAGGACTTATAGAGGAGCCTGGCTAACATTATTGTCATCAAACAGACTATTGCAAGTGAACTTCATACCAGTTAAGACAACAAATTTAGGGCTTCCTGTGCTCCAGGAGTGGTGAGTCCTTGGTGATACCTTGGCAGCTAGGGGAAGGAACGTGTTGACTTTCTTTTATATCTACTGTACAGATCAAAGGTTATATTTTCATTATTTTAGCATCTGAGATAGATTGTATATTTTATTCCTGCCATTTTTTCTTCAGAAAATCTCTGTAGGATGACCTTTTCCCCTCCCACATACCCCTTCTATCTAACCCTTACTTTTTTGAAATTGTCATCATCTATTCTGTGCTTTTCTTCATCTTTAAAATGCTCCCTATAAGAACTCAAAAACCATGTTACTATAGTAAAATGGTACTGTGTTGCAATGATTGATTTGAACACCTTGAAAACCTTAGGAGAAAAAAATTTAGAAGACACAAGAATGAAAAAAGCATCCTCAAATATTCCATCAACAGCACAGTGTTATTCTTGCCAGCATAAGGTTTTTCATTTTATCCCTAGAAGATTGAGAAAAATTCCAACTTGAAATTACAGGGGAAAAAAACCACAATTACCTCCATCAAGACAAATGGGGGCCAATTCCAAACCCAATAGTTTTAACATACCAAGAAGTTTCAGGGTGGAGATTGGCTGTGCTAGCAGTTCTATCTGTAACAATTTCTATTACAACTACACTCACAAGTAATCAGGGAACACATTGACTTGTACAGTGTTCCAGTTATTTCATGAGACACACTATCTGGCAGAAACATCTTCAGGACACACTACAAAAACATCAAAAGCAAGTCTGTTTATGGGTCTTATGTTCCAAGGAGTGGGAAACAGAAATCATACACAATCAATATTATTTCCTAAATCTGCAGTATAACTCCTAAATAGATGAATTGCACTGCTAAAATTGGTGTTTTACAACAAGAGACCACTAAATAAGAGACAAAATGGGATGGGTCATTTAGGTGAGGGTGCTATATAATGAAACTATACAGATTTCTACACTATTCAGTTTTGTTTTCAGAAAATTCAGATTCAATTTCAGATTAGAAAAAGAAAACCCATTCTATTTCAGTTATTTTTAACATTGCACAGGTCTGTATGAACCGTTAGCCTCAAAATATTACAGAACTGACCTCTGTAAAAAAATAAAATGTTTATTTTACAGTTAAATCATCTGTTAACATTGCTTGCATTATGTTATCAGAACATTATAGAAAGCAAGCATGCATCTTGGCCAATGTGCTACTGCTGAGAAAGTAAAGAGCACATTAAGATTCAAGAGGCATTCTACAATGCAGACATCTATACAGAGACTACAGAAGTCAGTTAAAAGGTTCCAGTTAAAATTACTTGAATCAATAATAGAGGACTTCTAGTTAACAACATCAGGTCGGTAATATTTTCTCAGCTATTGAGATATTAGTATGACCTTTTTTGTACTAAGTATATTTCAAAAGTGGTTTTTAAATTTACTTTTCTTCTTTTACTATTTTTTTTTTTTGCTAGATCAACTTAAATCTGTAGTTTCAGAATACAAGCCATTGCCAAACAGATGAACTACTGCAGTTGTACAATATACAGCATCAGGAGAAGGTCAAACATATACATATGATGGCATACAATTAATTTATGCTGCTTGAAAGCAGTTTTCTGGCTCCTGAAAGGGGAGTTACTACTCTGCCTTCCACGGAATAGGCAGGGGTTTTTTTCTTCATCCTTTCAATTAAAACGAAAGCCTATTACAAAAAAAAACTTTTAACAAAAATTGACTTTCACAGCAGTCCTCAAGTATGAGCAGCAGAGGATCTCATTTGAACAAATGTAACAGAATGTTCTTTCAGCTGCATTTTTTCCCCTTTCCTGAACCTGCCACATGCATTTTACTGCTTTTTGACAATAAAATTGCACCATAGCATAAAACATAAACAAATTTCAGATACATGAGTCTGCTCATACAGAAATTTCTAACTGGAAGCCTTTTTTCTCCTTTTTTTCTTTCAACATTCCCAGCTCATTGTTTTCCTAAAACAATGCACATGTCTGAATGACAACATTAGAGTTTTTGTTTTGGTAGAATTGCTTTTAGTTTAATTGTACTGATATGTAATGCTGTATAAAAGCTTTTTCTGTATAAAAAGTTTTTATAAAAGCTTTTGCTAGCCTATCATCTATAGGTAAAAATGTGACTGCAGAGATCCATAAGTGGGGCCTTTTAGACAGAGCAGCCAAAGTGGTCTTTCATTGGACAGACAAACATATACCTCTTAGCAACTAGATAGCATTCACTTTCCACAGGTAATTTTAAGGAAACTGTCCTTGAATATCTACTGCCACTTAGGGAAAACAAAAAGAAAATTGTAGAGTGGACATGTTATGTTCAGTAAAATAAAAGAAAGGCACAGGGAAGTCTCAATTACTCAGCTAATTTCTTTTATTTTCAGCTCTTTTTTTTCTGGCTAATACCTTATGACGAAAGTTTTTAATGGTAATAACAGATCAGTTTAAATTTGCTTCCTATTTGGCTTAAAAACTTGAACATATTTTATTACCTAAGTCAAAGCCTATTGAGAACGATAAGTGACCTGGTTTACTGAAGCACATTACTACCTTGAGATCCTGGGCTGGGACAGACTGCCCAAGGTATGACACAGATCCAGAGCAGCAGTAAAAGGATTAAAACAGCCTGATACAGAACAGATATTATTAGCTTGCAGGAAGTTATTCAGCAGCAGAAACTATAGTAGAAAAGGGACATACTCAAAGGGGCAAAGGTGCTTGATCACTGAATCTGATCTACTCTACAAGCTAGTCTCTACAAGACTGTGAAAAGCATTTAGGAAAGTACATAAGCCCCTCAAGCAGCGCGTTGGAACCCCCCAAACATCACCTGGCTGTGTGGGCAGGAAAACACTTCAGCTAGGTTGTTGTATTAAGTGTTATTGATACAACACAGTTGAGCCATGCCCCTGACATCACACTGAGAAATAGGCTGAAATAGAGGAAAACTGCAAGGTAAGAAACTCAGAACTGTAATGAAATGAAAAGCCTCCCAAAACCGCAGAGTCTCAGCTCATCATTCAGTAGAAAACACCTCTCTTTACAGGTGAACAGCTGCTGCACACCTCCCTGTGGTATAAAAACACAGCTATTAAGTAAATGTAATTTGACAGAGGAATCCACTGAGGCTCCCACCAGTATGCTCATACTGAGACACTCAAATAATTTGTATTTCAATAGAAGGCTTTTAAGCTGGTTTTAGCATTCACATGGAGTTACAGTCAGGGCAACCCTGCTCTGGACAGTACAGGCAGCATGTGAAAGGTCAGCAGTGGATTTTCAGTAAGAATAGCAGTGTGTCTGGTATCCTGAAACAGTATACTTAACAGTAAGGCTCTCCAGGTGCTCAGAGGAGGGTAAGAATGTCAGGTAAACAATTTGTGTTTACATTTCATTATTTGGTACCCTCAGGTTTGATCAAAAGCTACTGACACAAACAAAAAGAAAAGTTGAAACAAATGTGTATCTTAGCATGCCCCACAATTCAATCACTGCTGCAGAAAGGGTTGTTCTGCCAGAAAGATACACTCAAATGGCAGTATGTAATTAAAGGTGCAGATGTCAAGACAAGGTGGTCCTCATCCTCTTTCACTTCCATATCACTTGAATGTGCAAAAGCTATTCCATAAAGAAATAAAACTCAAAGATAAATTACCTGTTCTTTATTAAATGTTTTATGTACTTCGAAAAGAGAAATGTTCTTTTATTAATTCTATATAGATAAACTGCCTATAGATGAGTTGACTCAAGATGACTTAGCAGCCAATTACTGGTTAGAGATGGAATAGCATCTACAGTGCATGACAGTGATTGTTAATGAGTTACATCCCTGAAAAAAAATTCACGAGCCTGACATTCAGAAAACCACTTGTATTATAAGGATTTTTAAAGTACTCTTCTTTATGCTTCCTTACTGCTTGCTTTTAAGAGTTACAAGGTTTCATTTTTGTTTTAAAACTGATGGAAGAAAAAACACTTTCTTCTTTCCCTTGCTAATTATTTTATGATGCCATA
Source organism: Pyrgilauda ruficollis (assembly GCF_017590135.1). NCBI lineage: Eukaryota > Metazoa > Chordata > Aves > Passeriformes > Passeridae > Pyrgilauda > Pyrgilauda ruficollis. The sequence goes on from NW_024508100.1 coordinate 23,689,770, forward strand.
GACTGTATCAGTCAGAACAAAGCCAGTAGTTAAGGAACATTTCATGATATGCATGACCTTGGAATGCACATGGTCCTGAAAGTAGATGGTGTGGCAAAAAAGTACTTGATAAGTGAAAGTAAAAAGTACTTGATAAGTGAAAAAAAAAAAGAAGCAGCCAGAGTAGCTATTGCAATGGTACTTCAAATTAAAAGAAGTGTTTGCATTTGCTATCAATTAACACCTTTTGGAAAAGACACCTTACCTATTCTTTAACTTAGTAACAGAAAGCAAAAGTTTCCCCTAGAGTGAAAAAAACACAAGGAAACAAATTTGAAAACATTATCTTCAAATCATGTTGAATAAGACTCTAGCTTAATAATTTTTTTAAATTATGAACTATTCAATGAGCATGGTTGTCACGACAAACATCTATGCTTCCTTTATTTCTAAAAGGATTCAAAGCTCCTGACCAACTAATCTCTTAGGATATGTGGGAGATGAGAGGGCATGGGAGGAAGAAGATTGGGGGAGGGAATACTTCCTTGGAAATGACCTCAGTGCTTCAGCCTGATGTAAATCCAATTATTGTTCAGTATAAAACAGTTAATTTTTTAGTAACTAATTAAAGGGAAGATATTATTGTGTATCACATTCAGAGAAATATTTCTCCTTATCTTCATTATAAGACAACTACAAAATGAGAGGAATTATTATAAGGAAAAGAAATTAAAATAAGAACAAAGAAATTAAGAGTAAAGAAAAATAAAATTTTAAGTTAAAATATAAACCAACTTTGAATGAATGAAAATTAAATAGCTTTGAATGAAATTATAAAATGTACATTTCAAAATTCAGTGTAAATTTTTTTTCTGAATGAGACAGTAAAAGGAATGTAAAGAAAGAAGCAGACAACCAGCCCAATAATTAACTGCATTCCCCGTTATGCATTTGAACACATGCTGATTTCTTGGAGAAGATCAATGAACACATGGATTGAGCATTAGTGCCAGACACAATCTATGGATTTTCAGTATTTCTTTGATCAGGGGTGGCATTTTGTGTTTTCTGAACCTGAATGTTTAATGTCAAAGCATTGTTAAAAAGATACAAATCACCCATCTGAAGGAAGCACAGTGCTGTCAGCCCCATCTATAATTGCTGAGTTGACTGTCTTCTTGATGAGAGTCTTCTTTACTCCTCTTTCTACATCTAAACAAGCAGAAGTCTTAGAACTCATTTAATTATGACTTAATTATGGCAATTAACATGAGGATACACTTGACTGTGAAGACACTGTAGCCTCTAGTCTGACAGAAACTAGTATCTGTTCCATTAACCCACTATAAATTACATCCTCAGGAAAAAAGAACATGGTAGATCTTCATCATAAAATCCCCCTCCTCTTTTAATCACTAGTGGTCTATTTCCATACATCTATTCCAGATGAACATATGTATAGACCTAAATACATAGATATCTATGTATATACATATTTATGCACACAGACATGCATATTTATGTATCCCAAGCAAGGTTAACTTGTCCTTTCACATGTAGAGGGTTATAAGTTTTTGCATTCTCTAACTTAGGAGTTTTAGTCCTATTGCAATATTTGCATGGTGACATTCAAGAGTGGCCCATCTTAGGAATCAGTAACAAAAATATTTTGTGCACTAACTCAGAGTCAGTGCAAGCTCACTAGCACGCTCCAGTTAGCAGGCTCCTTATCTCCCGTGAAATTGGGCAAATGTTGTTTGGCAGATGTAATGAAACCTTGTTAACACATTTTGGTCTGGGTTTTGGTTTTTGTTTGGTTGGCTGGGTTTTTGTGAGGGGAACAGTTGTTGTTGCTGGTTAGGTTGTTGGGCTTTTTTTCCCCAGTTATGATACCTCCTGTAGAAAGTGCTGGCCTTGTTGCATTAAATGTTTATTTTCAAATGAGAAGTTAGATGATGCATTCCAAGCCAAAGTGCATATGAGCTCGCTATTTCCCTACCTGTTCCTCGAAGAAAAAATTAGTAATGTTTCCAATATCTTATTAATAGATCCATTATCACAATTTTTAACAAAACTGCAGTTTTGAAAGCCTTTCCAAGTACTTTTCAGAGGCTACTCAGAGTTTTCTTAGTAAAACAGTCACTCAAGTGCTTGCATGAAATGTCAGTCCAGAGCTTTAGTACATGGTTATATCACCAAATAAGATATTTCCAAATGTGAAGTGTTGCCTGTCAGTTGGATAGGCTGTTTTGTCAGCTTGAATCCCAGGAGCCTGAGACAATGAACCATCCATTTTAATTACATTCCATGACACTCTATTGCATGCAATTACAGGACTCTTTCTGATGAGGCCCCAGGGCATCAAAGCAGTCATTAGTAACTACCCAGATTTCAAAATATTACTATTGAACTGTAGTATGTAACAGGTATAAGCACAAAGCCAGGCAGTTGCTGGGAGGAAATTTTGCCTTTCTGGTTCCAAGAACAGCTTGCATTCCAGATCTACTGCTGGATGCCAGGTGGATGATTTGACCTGAATGCACTGTCAGACATAGAGACCTTACGTGTGGTTAAAACAGAATTACCCTGCACCACACATTTTATGTTTCACATGCACAATGCTTGTTGGTCCATTGCACAAACAAGAACTCAACTGGCTCAATACCAGCTGTATTCAACATACTAAGTTGCATTTTACTTATGGCATAAGATGCTTTATCTGAGAATACCAGAAAAATCACTGCATCACAGTGTTTTATAGCCTAGAATATATCTAAGTAAACAAACCCACTGGAACAAAAGGGAGCTGGCTTCATTATAACCTTCATGTATATATCACTGCATAAATCAGGTCTAGAGTAGACATCACTTCAACAGCAGTACTCCCTTCTACGTGCAATGTGTAATACTATGCAAAACTGCAGGCAGATTTAAGGTTATACTGACAGCTAGAACTAAGATTTCCCTCACTATAGATAGAGTCTAAGACAGCCACATTAATTTAGACTACTTGGTTTATGCAGAGCATATGTGTTGTCCAGTATGCTTATACATAAAAGCATATTGGAGTTTATACTTTGATAGAAAATACTTATAAGAGAATTTTGTGCTCACTCTTTCTTTGATGATCCTGGTATGAAGGTATTTCATTATCAGATAATCTGCATCTTTTGTTCAAAATGTTGATTTGCCCATGATACTAAAAAACAGCAGTTTGGTAGTATTTTTCAAGTACCTTCTTAAAATTCTTCTGATAAATTTCTTCCCTGAAGTGAATGATTTATTTGCTCAAGTGGGCAATGAAACTAGTAGTTGTAGGATAAAGGACTTTAGTCCCATTAGCAAAAAGATTCCACTGTAATGACTGGGGGGGAAAAAGGCTGCTGCTGTAAGATCCCTTCATCCATAAAATAAGGAAGTAGAATAGGTGTACCTTTTTCCATTAAAATGTAAACTAACACTCCACAGTAATTACACTTGAGGTTTGCAATGAGATAGCCGTGTTTTAAACAAGATTTTAAGATTAGGAATATATTTTACAATAGCATTAATAGAACAGCAATTGAATAGCTATAATTCAACTATACAAATCACCCACTGGCCTCCAAGGAAGACAAAATTAACTACATCAACTATAGCCTGTGAGAAAGGAGCCTTGATTATTCAAGTACACACTGGCCATCTGATCTTACATCAGCTGGCAATATGTAGTGCAATTATTTGGATAATTATAGTACTGGTTGCTCCCATATGTTTCATTAAACAAACCTCTGGCTTGTGAACAGGCTGTAAGCAGACCTATCAGAACTGGAGATACCTGAACTCTTAAAAGGGATGGCAAAGCTTAACAAAAGAGAATTAACGGCAACACATGAGCCCAAATACCTGAAAAACCAGAAAGGCTTCTGTTAGCTTAGCCTCCAGAAGACAAAAGGTGATGTCAAACCAATGCAGACAATTCAGCAAAGTGGCATCTTTTGAAATTCAACAGTGGACAAAACTTTAAAAAAATAAAACAGTACAACATTTATGAAATAAAACAACGTTCCTCCTTATGAAACCTTTCTTAAGAAGGAAAAACTCAAGAACATTTAGAATCATGTCTATTGCCTCAGAAATTGAGTTAGTTAATTAAATATCTGAGATAGTAGAGTGTATAAGTAAAATTCTCAGCAGAATGAGCTGCTCATGTTATCTTCACTCAACTGTATTTAGTATTGGTGGTAATTGTTGATTTAACTGAACAGAGAAGATGTTACTTCAGTGAAAGTATATCTTACCGTTTCTTTTTCTTTACAGAGAAAAACGTTACCATTTACACATTTTCGTAAACATGTTTTATGCAGACATTTTGCATCTGGACTAAAACATTCACCTGTCCTTCCCTCCTACTCTGGAAACAGTGTTTAAGTAAAAATAGAACCTGTGTGATTTAATCAGTTTCTAAATTCTGGATCAGCATTATATTTTTTTCCTGGAACACAGTCTCTTTATCCCCCAAATAATTTTACCAAGTTTGGGCACACAGAGCTTCTTCTCTGGACTCTCTACCAATGAAATTTTATTCTAGGGTATAGTTTTCAAATTAAATTGTTTGGAATATTTGTGTAGAGAAGCCTTTATGGTATATTAAGACTCTTTCTTCAAGACATTATTTCCACAATAAAAGAAGTTTATCTGCGATTCTGCTAAGAAAAAAATTAAAATCCAGAAGTGATTAAATACATTACTGAATTAGTGCCTATATAAATGTATTGACACTCTGCCAACAAGTGTAATGTATGTGTAGAAGTAATTTCTTGCAGATAATCAAAAAGCAGCTTTCAAATGGGCTGGGATTCATTTTAGAGGAGTGCAAATCTCACAGAAATAAAAAAGGATGGTCTAATTTTGCTGAATGGATTGTCAATATAAATTGAAAGAAATACAGCACTTTTGCATGCTTAAACAGTTTGTTGTGGCAACCTGAAATATTTTGACATTTTTAGGTCATGGTTCTAGAATTGCTTTATCATCAGATGATGTACAGCTGCAAATTCAGAGGGATCTACCACTGCATCAGTCATTATGGACTGCAGCCATATGCTCATATGCCAAATTGGTACTCAAACACTCCCTACTGCCTGGATATGACAGTTACTACTTGATCCAAATGATCTTTAATTGTTACGTTGCAGCACATTGATCATGCAAAACTTGGTGGAGTGCTCTAACTTGTCATTGTGTTTGGCATAAAGCACTGTTACTATATTTTGTTACTATTCAAATAGAGCATCAAGTGTCATTTTTATTTTCTTCTAAGAAACTGATGAGCCTGGGCACCAAAGCTGCCTGGGCACCAGCATGGCCTGCTGCACAGACCACCAGCATCTGCTCCTATCCCAGTGTCCTACAGCACAAGATAAAGATTTTTTGCAAACCTTTGTTTTCTTTCAGATTTCAGTAAAGGGCAGCTAAGCTGTTTGCCCTTATGTGAAGGTCTAATATCATCATTGTGACAAATTGAACAAGTAGCTATTTTCATTACTCAAATGCCTAACAGAAATTTTCTTCCTGTGCCTAACTGGGGGACGGGGGGGCATATATCAGGCAAGCATCAAGAAAAGCTATTGCTTAAGACTCCCTTGTTACCTTGGCATTACAGGCAGGTTTGCCCTGGTGCCCTGGATTTGGTCACTTTTGTTTGATTCTGGGTTTATCAATGAAACCACAAATTTTAGCAGATCTGCATCAAGCTTTCATTGTGAAAAGAGCAGTAATATAGCTCTAATACTCCATGTTACAATTACCAGCATATTATGAAATCTCATTCTTATAAAATACATGGATCCTTTTAAAAAATAACAGCTCATGAACAGCACTTTGAAAAGTGACTAGTCAAAACTCTTTTTTCCTGTTAGGGGCTTGGAATTAATAACATCATACAGCGCATAAAGGTTATACCAAAACATTACATATTTTAATTATCATCCCAACCTTCCTGCACTCTAATGCATCTCTTGATGACTTCCTTATCCCTACCATCTGGCAAAAAGCGGTTAAGTATTTTGTTGTCTCAAAAACAAGTACTACACAATTCAGAAAGTTGCAATCTTACACTAAGTATGGAAAAGAACCTTCCTTACAAAGACACTATTTGAATTAGTATTTAAAACTGAGTTTCCAATGTCTCACGATTAATAATTCATATAAGGGTGTCTAAAAAGCATAAAGTCAGAAGGCCAGGATTCAAGTACTGCTGCTAGCTGGATCCAGAAAATAGTACCTAAATATAGCACTTGGATTTCATTTAGTGCCTCCTGTCATGTCACCAGTTCCTTATGTTGGAAATTACTATTCTAGGGAAGAATGTTTGCCAAATAGTCACTTCCTTTAAAAAAAATAGCTCTTGTTATTATTTCACACAAAAATCCCATGTTTTTTCTTTCAAGATCACACATTTAGTTACAATTTACTAAACTCCCTGTTAAGGGTACAGGCTTACATGAACATAAAATTAGAACCCGCTTTTTTCTGTCACACATTGCTGAACGAATGGCAAGTGCCTGCAGCACTTTAAGATTAGGGCTATTTCATTTTGACCACTAAGGGGCCATTTGTGCTTTCTCCTACTCCTCTTTCTTACACACCTCCTCCTCCTCCTCACTCCTTTCTCCTGCTGTTGCTACTCCTCCAGGAGTGCCGGGCTCAATAGAGCCATGGCAGTCCTGTGGGCAAAGAAAGTGAGAGTAAAGCCCTGTCATCTGTCAGAGCAAAGTGGTTTCTTGCCTTAAATATGCTGACACCCTCTGATCCAAGACTTAAAAATAAACACCAGCTTTTCAGCAACTGCTCTAACAAGTGCTACACAAAGTGCAGATAGCCCTTATCAAATAAAGATAACAATGAAACACCCGTGGTCACAGTGAATTGGAGGGGATGTTCATGGGTGAAGACATTTAGTCTTGAGTAGTATAATAAAAATAAAATCTGATTTGACAGTTATGTCTGCTTTTCACTGAACTGCTAAAACACCCTTAAGATAAAAGACTTCTCCTAAACGGCTGCTTGCACCTAAAGCTACTGAAGTAAAACCTTAAAAAACACCTCACACACACAAACCTCTTACCCAAAAACAACAGGAGGAAAATCCACTCAAACAGGCAGAGTTTAGATTCCACTGACTGCTGCAATTCCCATATAACCTGATCTAGCTACCACCTTTTTTTCCCCCTGAAGACACTGAATAAAAGCAGAAGTAAAAAGCATCAGAGAAAACTGATACTGTTTTGTCAGCACCTAAGCTTAAAGAAAAAGGCTGTTTATCAGGTTAATGAATTTTTTTTGTTTTGCCCCCAACTTTCTAATACACCCTTAGGTCACAGAGTGGAGGCAAAACAAAAACGAGAGCAGTCTGTATAACAGCTGCCTGAATAATCTTACAACAGAGAACAAATGCCTCCAATCAATAGCATTGAACAGCCACTCTAGACCTGGGATTCAAAGAAATCATTCCAACAGACAAGAACTTCAAGTTAGGGAAGTTACTCACCCCTTTGTGAGTTCTGCAGACTAAACCAGGTCATGCCTTTCTTTAAATACAGACATTTACACAAGGAAGCCAACAGAGAGAATTAAGCATTTTCTTTTTTGTTGTTCAAGGCTCTTTGATATACTGACTTTTCCTCTAAATATTAAGACCTAAATCTAGAAGCAACTAAATGTTAACCACAAAATTATTTAGAGTGACACAGAAAAGTCATCCTCAGAGAAAGAAAGTAACTAAAACAAGTGACAAAACACAAACCTCCTCCACTATTAGTAAAAATTGGCATTTTCTTCACTATCAAGTGGTGACACAATTATGGAAAAATCAAAAGCAAGAACCGATGCTTTATAGGGAATTTTGGCTTACTTGAAGACCAGTAGCTGACAGCTTACCAAACAAGCCTATACACAGTAGATGCTCTAACAGAAGCTTGCACATTTTAATATTGACAGCAAACAACCTGATATTCCTCCCATACACTAAAGCTTTACCTTCAGGCAGATTCAAACACCGCTAAAATACCAGAAGTTACAAACACTTAGTCTTTCACAGCTCTCAGTAGAAGTCTAATGCCCATATCTTACCCAGCTGTTTAATCCTCAAAAGGCTGGAGGCAGCTGCAAGGTACAGTCAGATACTATGAAGATCAGTAGAGAGAAAGATGTAACTATCACTGCAGCTGCTTTGGGCAGGAGTCTAAAGCCGACATGTTTCTTGCAACGGGGATGTAAAGAGATTTTCGGGTATTTGCAACCTCACTTGTACTGGAGAATCCTGTATCAATAAGCATCATTCATCTGCATAATCACTACAACTCCAGTATTTCAGCTCAATCACATAGGCAGCAATTCTAAGAAAGACTCAGCTGCTGCATCTGCATAGCTCAATTATACACGAGTTGTACAGACAGCAGGCTTCACTGTGGCTGAGTGCCACAGAGCTGGCTGGGGGAAGGGGGAACATACACATGTAATACTGAAAAGAAAAACATCTCAAGTACAAGAAAGTCCAGGGTTGTGTTGGTAAATAAATATTCTAATTTCAGGGACATAACTATAACATAGATTTAGGTTGGGAAAAAGGACAGGTTACTCACCAGTCCTTCTATCACACAGCATATTTAGACCCCATACACAAATTAAGAGCACTTTAACTTGCTTACCAGAAATTTGTACTTCATAGTTTGTGAAACTGTTGAACTACTTCTCATTAAAAAAGAAACAAAAAAACCCACAAAAAAAATCCAAAAAACCCCTCCCCAAAAAAAACCAAAAACCCAGACCACGAAAACTCATGAAAACCTTAGTTCTTTTTAACATCATAATTTAATCTCACCTACTAAATTAGCTCCTTGCTTTGCTCTCCAACACTCTCCAAGAACCTCTCTCCCCTAAACAGCTTTTAAATAACACAACAACTCCCCATTTCACCTTCATTTGAAGTTGGTAAAATTAATTAGACTCAAGGAGGTTAATTAGAATCAGATGCTGAAATTTCCCCCTTGGGTTTGTTTCTGTCATCACAAGAATGTAACAGTGAAGTCATGTTTGTAAAGAAAATTTGGTCTTATCAGTATCTTCTCTAATGTTTCCTCTACCCATATATAACTAAAGCATGGAAAGCTTGAAAATAAAAAAGCTTGGGAAAAAATGGTCCTACTGAATAACAAGTTTGCCACAAGGCAGCAAGATGCCCTTCTAGCAAACACGGCCAACAGCCTTCTGGGCTGCTGAGCATTGCTAATAGGTCAAAGTGGGGGCCCTTGCCCTCTTCTCAGCCCTGGTAAGATACATCTGGAGTGCTGGGTCTAGCGCTCGACTCCTTGATACTAGAAGAAATTGGACATACTGGAGAAAAATCCAACAAAGAGAAACAAAAGATGATCAGGAGACTGAAGCATCTCCCATGTGAGGCTCAAGTTCAGGAAGCTTGGAGTGCTCAGCCTGGAGAAGAGAAGGCTCAGGGGGATCTCATAATGTATATAAAGATCTGATGGGGAAAGGCAAAAAAAGATGAAGCTGTACTCTTTTCACCATTCCCCAGTGACAGGACAAGAGATGACAGGCACAAATTAAAATAGAGAAAATTTATTTTAAATATAATAAAATATTTTTTCCTGTGAGGGTGGTCAAATACCAGCACAGGTTACCTAGGGAACTTTTGGATATTCAAATCCTAGCTAAGCGTGTGTTCTAACCTATTCTAATTGACCCTGCTTTGAGCAGGGGGAGTTCCATTACATGACATCATGAGGTCTTGGCCAACCTCCCATGTTCTGTGATAACTCTGAAATGTGGTATGGTAACTTTGAAAAAACTCCTTCTGCAAAAACAAAATAAATGTGAAGTATTCCAAATATAACAAACCTTTATAGCTGCCAGAAAAAAAAAAAAAATATTTCTGCATACAGAGAACTGCTCTTTGAAGTATTTTTGTACCTTTTAAGGTAGAGAAGTCAAACAAACATGATTTTAAAGGAAATGACAGAAAAAATGTCTATTTTCAAGCTTGTAAGGGAATATTAAATTAGCAGTCACATAATGAAATAAAGCTGTTTAACTAATAATCTTCTCTGAGTGTTGCAAACCAAGTTTATTCTTTCATAAAATTCAAATCTGCAAGAATTATCCGACGTGAAAATTAATTTAAACTCGCAATGCAAATATTCCTAAATTTTCCTCTGAAGGGCTCCCTCAAGTAATTTCTGTGGTGGTTGGGTTCCACTCTCTCCTGTATCCTATATTCTGTATAACCCAATTTTATTAATTACAGAGGGTAAAATATCAGCTAGCTGCATGTTTAACCAGAGAAAAAGGAAAGACTTTAAGAAACAATCATGTTCAATGTTATAGCTAGATTGTAAGATTATGAGATGTGATTGAAGTTATTCTGGTTTTCACTTCATGGTATCCATTAAAAGTAGGCCCATCTTGGGAAGTTGTGTCTTTTCAGAAATACATAAATAATGCATCTTGTATTACTACTGCTGTTGAATATTGTTGTCTGAAAAAATAGTTTACTTCAGGAGAGAGTAATTCATAGTGGCCAAGACTCTAAGTAACAGTCTAGTTAAGTTTTCTCATTGAAGATACATTCTGAATATTTGAAAAGAGGCTCTAAAATAAGAAGAGGATGAATCTACCTATTCATAGATTTGTCAAGCTTTCATGTGTTTCAGCAGCAGAAAATAAATGATTTATTCCTGTCTCTATTGAGGTTACTGGCAAATTTCCCATTACCTTCAGTGAAGGGAGGGACTGTCACTGTGGGTCTCTGAGGACGACAGTTATTCTTAACAATAAAGCAATGTGGATCACTGTGCAAAAAGACCAAAGGAGTTGCATCAAGAACACACAGCGAGACACGCTGTTGTTCATTTCTCTCTGAAACCTGTGTTGTTCAATGTCCCTTTTCTGTGGAAGCCAGTCTCCTTCAAAGCCTGACTGCCAGAATGATACCGCACAGGCACACAGCCCAAGATTCAAACATTTTGAGTAGGTGTCTGATGTCTTTCTTCTTTCCTTTTTCAAAAGAAATTAGCCATATCCAAATAAATAGCACTTGCATTTGGCCTCTAATTAAATTCACGCTGCACAATAACCCTGTTGCCATGATGTTGTGTACATTACCTTCCTGTAGCCACCCTCCCAAAAACATTGCTGTGCATGGTGAGGTAGCAGACAATGGCTCAACTAATTGCAATCCTGGTTTTATAGTTACTGAGGCTGAAGCAGTGCAGTTTGTTCTTTCAGGAGGCTGTGAAGCCCGTGTTCCACTAACATTTCTGATGTTTGTTTCTATCCAGGAAGATAAAACGCTTCCTTCTAGTGCTGTTAGTCCAACAGCTTCACAAAATCTAGGAGCCTGACACAATGCCAGCATCATAAACTGCTATAAGGCATTTACAACTGAAGCAGACACATGTGCTCTAGAGTTTTACGCTGTTTTCCACATCAATCGTTTATGTTGAAATGCCAATGAAAGCCTGCATATACTAGCTTCAGAAAGTACCCTGGTAAATACTTATACCTGCTGTTTAAAGAAGGGCATAAACGCAAAATGCATTAACTGGCAACACTTCTGTTTGCTTGTTTGATTTGAGAAAAATAACACAGAATTTTAGGTAGTGAGTTAATCTCCCTGAAGATAATTTGAGGTTATTTTAAAGTTTAAACTACTAAGGCAGAAACAAAATTCAGATTCTGCTATTTGTTTCCTTTTTTTTTTTTTAATGTAGAATTTAAATATAGAGGGTCAATCAAAATAAAATTAAAATTACACACCACGTTCTTTCCTGTGTTATATATCACATCAACACCAAAATTCGCTCATGCACTTCTTGGAAGTGTTATTGTATAAAGGTTTCACTCTTGAAAGCTTTCTAAAAGGTGTTTTGTGGTGGGGGGGGAAAGGGACAACCCTAATCAAGAGAGAACCCTACAAGAGATCCATGATGATGTTGCAAGGTCAACCAGAAGGCTGTACCTGCACAAGGCAGACACAACTCAAGAGCACTTTCTGTCAGGGCAGGTCTCCAGCTGATTCCTATCATTGGTGTAAAAGAGGCTGATTTCTTCATCACCCATCCTGACCAAAAAACACTTCACCTTTTCTTCATGGCAGTTGTTCTACAGATGTGCACCAGGCAACTGTGCCAGTAAGAATAAAAGTGGCTGCAAAAACTTCTTTGGAGCTTAAATAGGAATATTTAGTCCTGTAATCACTTAGAAGGTATCTTTGCTGAGGAAATGCTTAGTAGCAATTCAGATATTATCACAACAGAAATGAAGAGTTTCATTTGTTTCACTATAGCATTCAGTAATTAGCTTTTAAATCTTTCAAGGCCAAAATTTCCTTATTGCAATCAAATTAGTATAGTTGTTATGTTATCCTCATTACAATGGAATTTCATTAACAATATCATCTAAAGCACAAATTGTCTTACCACTTAAAGGTCAGTTACTTCCAAATTTGCCCATTTCTATTAACAAAAAAAAAAAGTATCTGAGGCTTGTTGCAATTCAAGTTTTTAAAATACCTTAAGGTTGTGTAAAACTTACTTAATGAACAATTGGTTATTTGCTTTCAGTAGATGTACTGAACAACAATAAAAGACAATTTAATAGAAAATAGTTGATTTATGTTTACTGCAGTTTATATTTGGCATATTTTTAAGCATAGTTTATACCTGGTAGAAGACAGCAATAGGCCAGAATTCTACCAGGTATGTTTATACGACGAGTATGCAATAAATAGCATTAAATAGATATAGTAACTACATCTCTTAGTACAAAAACTGAACTATGAAAAAGCTTTTTTTACTTTCCAGCTACCTACCTTATTTTGCATTTTTTTAAGTCCTGAAATTAGAAAATTCAAACTAAATTTTAATACAACCTTCTTCACAAAGAAGTTGCTATACCTGTTTTAAATCTTTCAATTGCTATGAAAATACATCATGGTATGATTTTCCGAGTCTTAATTTCTTTCCTCCCCGCCCCACTTCATTCCTCCTTTCAGCAACCTTTGTTTTGCTTATGACAGAATGAAGCTCATGCAGGCAACTCTCAGAAGATTAAAAGGTAAAAAATTTAATTCAAACTTTCAAAACTCTTTATTATTGTTATTAGATTCCTTGTAATTTATGAAATTTAGCTTAATTCTGAATAATTTATCAGCATACTGTGTTAAATTAAAAGGCCAAATATCCCTTTATTTACTATCTGATAAAGAAATAGAAATTTAATTAATTCCATAGAAATATGCAGGAGTGCATTATACTCCCTTAATAGTTTGGGGGGCCTTTAGAGACCATTTTAAACAACTGGTGACTGAAAGAATGAAGAATATGGTCATTGTATATTGAAAAGAAAGTTTGGAAAAAAAAGAGATTCATTAAGTAGGGCCAAAAATATTTCTAAAAGCTGAATCACTTGGTTTCACTACCCATATGAGAAGCAGACTTTCCAAATGGAGACATGGGGGTCAGAAAATTAACTTAGAGTAGACAAGGAATAAGGAAGGAACAAAGGAAATTTCCAAGATATCTAGAAACCAAAATACTTTTTTCCCAGAGTTCTGGAGGAGTTTATATTATACCAAGCAACTTACTGAAACAACCACAAATTTGACAAATATATTGTGTTAATATATATTATTTTTGCAAAAAAACCCCTTACTGTCAGTGTTGTGCAAATGTAGCTCTGCTTGTTAGTTCCATTGAACATAAGAATTTGGATCACTAGTTATCTGCTCTGCAGTTTATTTAAAGCCGTAAGGAAAAGCATATTGCACTCCTTCCAAAAATTCAAGTGAATATAGACCTAATGCCTTTATTAATTTGGCAATTAATAATTCTGAATTATTTTTGATTATGTATAATCTCTGAGCAACAACTAGCACATAGACCAGTTTCAAAAACTAGCAAAGTGAGAACTGCACTACATTTATCCTAATGTTTTATCATAGAAGTTCTACAGAAACAATTAGCAAGAAAATGAACCATTACTGAAAAGTATATTTCATTATGCTTCTTTCCTCAGCCCAGTTCTTTGCTTTGAGGACAGCCTTTGAAATTAAAATTTAATATGCTCAAAAATTATTAATAATATTGCACATTACTTCCCCAAAGCCACATGGATTGGTGGAAATGCTAATATGTCATAATATATGTCATTGTTTTATTTAATTCTCTATAGAAATCAATTACCTGATATGACAGGTTATTATCATATTATTTTGTTATTATTTTATTGTTGTTGTGAAAACAGCAACAATACTTGTAACAGAAGTACATACACCAGTAAGTAATATCAGTATCACTGCCTTTTTATAGAATGGGCTAAAAGATGGACATAACATCTTTGAAGAAATATAACAGCAAAAATAATTTATTTTTTTAATTAACTCCTGTTTCATATCAATATGGCATAATAGCCAAATATGGGAGTGGTCTTTATAATTTTGCAGCCCATAGCATATTTCTAGAGATTTTCTTCTCAATAATGAGCTGTATGTAGCTAAGATCTGTTGTTTGTTGTTAGCAACCACACCATTCTTGTTAAAGGGGGAGGAAATAAGGATGAGGCAGGGTGAGGGGCAGAATGGTTTGCAGGGTCCGTCAAGGTAGGAATTCCTATTCTTCTGCAAGCAAGCTGTAGGAATAGCTCCAGAGCGTGGAGCAAGAGCAATGGAGTCAAAACCTGGTTTCCCTTGGTGAGCACTTCCTATGTTAAACACAGGAGATATTGTTACTCTTTTCTTGTGGTTCAAGAACATACTTGCTCCCTAAAGTCCAAGATTTTATTCTAAATTGGCAATACCCTTTACCTGTTCCATGGATCTCTTTCTGTCACAACTGAAATAAACCATTTGAGTGCTTTTATGCATAAAATCAATGAATTTCATTACATAATTTTAGACATTTTCTGCCATATTTTGAAACTCTATATTTGCTTTAATGGAATCAATTTATTTATAAAAAGGCTTATACTGTTAACTTGACCCTTCATAAACTTTCAACATTGTTCCAATTATTGTCTTGAAAATCTGGCACAGTAGAAAAGAAATTAGTCTCATTCAGCCTAGGTTTTAGGAGACAAAACTGTGACTCTTTATTAGTTTGGAATGGTGAATGGGAGAAAACATGACCTCCACATCTGTCTCATCCCTTTGTTTCTCTGTAGCGAGTGGAGATGTGCCCAGCCCGAAGGTTCTGTGGCATTGCTCTGCAAACACCTAAAGGCTTACTGCAGCCACAGCCTCTCGAGGGATGGGTGCTACTCATCCATTTACTCCACTGAGTGTGTTTCAGCACAGTCAGGGGAGTGGAAAGTCTGTTGTAACTACTCAGACAACTCCAAAACTCCGAATGGGAGTCAGCAGCAGGCAGTGGGTTGGAGGAGAAGGCACATGCAGAGGGTACATCATATATGCCCAGAGGCATAAACATTCAGTGTTATCAAAATTACATGTCCCCAAAACTGAAAGAAAATATTCTCTGGTTACCGGCTGTCTTCAACCCCACACAGAAAATTTGCTAAGTATAAATTGTCAGATGACCAAAAGTAGTAAGTACTGTTTCTTTCCTTATTTGTTCTCTGAAACAACACTTAAATGCAAAAGTCCAAAAGGGTGCAAATCAGTGGTTTTTTCCTAGCGTTTGCAGTTTCAGACATTAGTTCATCAGAATTAAATCAACTCCTTACAGCCTGATCTGATCAGAAACTTGCCTATTTGAAAGGATCTGTTTTAAGTTTTGAGGCCAACTTTAATTATTCACCAAGTACTCTCTGTGCAATATTTTCAAATAAACAATAAAGCAGAAAGTACACCTAATGTTACTGAACGAAATGTAGGAAAATCATAACTGTAAACTTAGGATAATAACAAAGTTACATTCTGAAAATAAGTCATTATAATGTGCATCAGATGAAAGTTAAACATAAATTATCATGTCCATAATCTTAATTGCAATATCATGCCATATAAAGTAAGCTCCAAAATATACACATATTCACATTTTTAATAGAATTTGTAGGCAATTGAAAGTAAAAGTGATTAAGCTTTTTGCTTAACTCACATTGGTTTAATCCAGATTAATTTAAGCACCTACAACCAGACTGATTAAATTAAAAAAAAAAAGAGATGCTAAGGAAGAATTTGATTCTGTATCATGTGACTTTCATAATAAAAGTCACACGATATAACAAATTTTTCTAAAAAAAAGAAAGCATCAGCTATCTCTTTTGGCAATATAAGAAAATGAAATTGATAGAATTCTAGTTTAATTATTTCAGCTCATAATTGTTTGGTTCTTTCATTATTTCATTAGCTTTAATTCAAGACTTGAAATAAATGGAAGAAAGGAAGAAAAGCTACCTCTATCATCCTTCTTGATCACTACATTTTTGCAAAAAAAGCTTTTTCACCTACCAGTTTACATATTGTTCCACATTCTGAGATCAAGCAAAAAAATAGAAGAAGTAATTCTTCTTCTATATTCAAATACAGCAGTGAGAACTATTTCTTATAAATTTTTTCAAAGTATGTTATGACAGGGCATATTGTACTTAAAGTCTTGAAGGGCAATTATAATATTCATACTTTCTGAAAAGTAATAAAATCTCACAAGATTTAAGTTCAGGTTACCTTCCTTATAAAACTGACTCTTCTGTTTTTTTAAGAATCTATTACTTTTATTTTCCACCAAAAAGACAGAATCATGAAGGCATAATATTTATTATTTATTTTAAATAAAATTGTTCAGCTACCACTAATTAATGTACTTAGCACTCAAGCACTAGCATGGTATTTTTTATTTTTAGAAGGTATAGCTTGATTTATATGTAATTCCTGTCTTTTCAATAATACTCAAGAGCTTTTATGGTTTCTACTAGCTGTACATGTTATTCCTCTTGTCACTAGAGACAATTATTTTATGCCAAGCATAGCCGACCTTTCATGGTTTTCTTTGTTTTATTGCTTTCATCTTATAACATTATCATTGCCTTCTATCCTAATTTAAATGCAAAATCCATTTTTCGACAACATGAGTAAAAAATATTCAAGTTTTCAAATGCCAAAGTGTGTAAATAATCACTACAGAAATTTAAGGGATGTTTTTTGCTAGAGGAATTCATGCTCCTTTAATTTTCTATTCTCTTTCATCCTTGTAGCTTTTGCTTTGAAAAATCCATGTTTCCAGGCAATAACAAGGGCATAAAGTTATTTTCTGCAAATTGTGCAGTTCTAGCAATCTTTGTTTCTCTTAAGTATCTCTGCCAAAATGGTTGCATAAGCATTTTTCAATTACACATCGAAATGTGAAGCTGTTCTAATACATACAAAGGCCAGAACATTGGCTACTCTTGTGCTAGGTTTTCTCCATCAGCTTCTTATTTGACCCACACCATTTTATCATTGTTAGAAGAAGAGCAAGATGCCTCTTAGTAGTAAACAAGTAGGTAAAACAGAGAAGAAAAAAAAATACCCCAAATATGGAAGCAAAAGGGAAGCATTTTAGTTTTTAAGAAAGACTTCCAGCTGCTTATAGCAAGCCCACAGTTCTGCTCTCTCTTCTGTACACCTCTTACAGATGCTGGAGTAAAAGGCTACATTTGCCTCTCTCACTTTTCCCTTCAAGCAGGCTTCCCACAATTCTGAGCCTCAATGCCCAAAAAAGATGGGATCTCTATGTAAATGGACTTCTAATCTTTTTGAAAATTCCCCTTCCTTCTGCAGCCTCCATTTCTCATGTCCTCACAAAGACAACTTGGTATTTCGGTAATACCTGCAGGATAAATTGCATAAGGCTTTTGAGTTGTGTTTCCTCTTCTCCTTGATCAAAGTGGGAGGAAAGATGGTTGTGGGTCAGGTTTAGCTGTGACTAAAGCAGTTCCTTCAGAGGCAGTTGCTGGAGCTTCTTGGAGCCAACTTGTAAAAGAATCAGCAGCCACTTCAGCTGTGCCCCAGAAACCATCTCACAACTTCCCATCCAGAAAGGATTTTACCTTTTACCCATTTGGTACAGCATGAATGCTGCAGATGGAACAACTGGTGTCTTCACTGCACAGCTGGTGAATTAGAATCATATTCCTATAACTAGGCACACTAAAACAATACTCCAAAAGGACAGGTGCAGCCAGATTGCATGCTAAAACATGATATGATACAAATAGAATCAATGCAATACATCACTATGTAGACTATCCTGCTCTCCAACTGTACTTACTTAGCAAATGGAAAACTTCTGTGAGAAAAAGCAGTTAAAACATTAGTTAGTTTACACAATCCTAAGCAAGCTGTGTAATCAGCTATTTAGAAACTACCACTCTTAACCAATAAGTTTCCTTTTCTAAAAATGAGGAAAGAAAAAGAAAAGAAGAAAAATGAATAGGTTGAGTTGTAGAAATATGTGATACTGGTGCCCTTCTTTTCACCCTTCAAATACTTATCTACAACTCTTCATATTTTAACCATAGCACTCTACTTTCCCACTTTTAAGCTTGCCTTTCATGTCCTTGGAGAACATCTCATCACTCTCCCAGCTCACAAGAAAGTGCTGAAACCAATGACAACCAGACTGATTTCCTTGCCAACTGATAAGCCTGTCAGCTTTACTAGATATTTCAGAATTTATAGCATAGATTGCATCTTCCTAAATTAAGAATTCAAAAGTACATTTGTGTATTCTCATATCAGCTGATGACCTTCCATTTTGTTTATCCTCAGTACATAGTCTGTTGCAGGGAGTACCGTCAGGGAAAGCTGCTGAATTGATGTACTTGATTTTAAGTTCTACACCTCTGCTAGTCTTTGCTAGGGCAGAGCTAATTTTTTTCGACAGTAGCTGGTATGCAGTGATGTTTTGGTTTTGTGCTGAAAATTCAGAGATATTTCTAGATATTTCTTAGCAGCACTTACACAGAGTCAACACCTTTTCTGTTCCTCACCCACCCCTCCTGTAAGGGGCCTTGGGGTGTACAATGAGTTGGGAGGGGAAACAGCCGGGACAGCTGACCCCAGCTGACCCAGAGGATATTTCAGACCATATGATACCATACTGAGTGTATGATGTGAGGGGAAGAAGGACAAAGGTGAGGAGGGCAGTCGGAGCCATGTCATTTGTCTTCCCAAGTCACCCTTATGTGTAATGGAGCCCTGCTTCCCTGGGGATGGCTGAACACCTGACTGCCCATTCGAAGGGGAAATTGAATGCCTTGTTTTCCTTTGCTTGTGTACACGTTTTTGCCTTCCTTATTAGACTTCTTTAGACTTCTTCCCTATAGACTATCTTTATCTCAGCCTATGAGTTTTCTTATTTTTCCCTTCTAATTCTTCCCCCCATCCCATCAGGGGGATTCAGCAAGTGCATCTGTGGAGCTCAGTTGCAGGCTGGGGTTAAACCAGGACAGCATAAATAAATTCACAATGAAGGAAAAGACTTGCAGAGCAAATATTTGCACAGTATTTCACAGTACACATAAAAGATAAACAAAGCAGGCACAGAAATCAGAAAGTGACTTTCAGTCCAACAAGAAGAACAAGGTCCTAAGCCCATACCATTTTGTGAAAAACAGAAATAGCTGATCAGTATAATTTTAAAGAAATAAATTCATCAGGATCTAAGAAACAAGATAGTGCCAGTCACCTGATGCACAATGCAAATACCTGTTTCCTCACATGTACCAGATTAGACATATCCTCTTCCTTTTAAAAGGTGGGGTTTTTTTCATTTAACTTGACCTATATTTTAATTGATACAACAACATAATTTTAATCTTTGGTTTGCTACGGACACATAACTATCATACATATCTAAATCCCAGTGATACAATGACATCAAGTTTAAGTAAATTACTTTATCTGAAAAGTGGAATATTTTTTATAAATACTGTCTTTGATAATATTTTTTCTAATGATTAATGTTTTGCATTTATTTGTATTTTTTATGACACAAAATTAAAACCTATAAGAGAATTAATGTTATAAGAAAATATTTCAAACTAAATGTAACAGCAGTTAAAGAAATCTAATAAATTATCATTTGATTTTACTCTTTCCTGCATTAGTTTTCTCTTTTCCTCTTGACATTTATGTTTTCAGTACAGTCATTCCATCTTTTTGTGTTTCTTTACATTTTTCTTCCCTTAGCCTCTTTCTTCCCTCTTAGTCGCTCCTGCACTGTTCTGTCCTACTATTTTTAGTTAATTTGCTTCTGTGCAAATTTCAACCATCATTTGGGCTCAGCGAGAGCAAAACTATTTCATACAAGGAAAGAGCTGCATGGAAAAGAACAATGTTTTTTTCTCAGTCTTCCCTAATGAATCTGTAGCTTTTTCAAGTGAAAATACTTGAAGAAATTATTTGCTGAAATTCACTAGTGTAACAAGGACAAGTTGCATTTATCTGCCATTTAAGTAGTAATGTGCTTTAAAAATAATTCAGGCAGGCAGCACAATTACGGTGGCCACACTTACGAAAGTGATATTGAATTTGAAATTTATGTCAATCTGTGCTTTATAACTGGCAGACAGAGACTATCTCTGGCTTGCTAAAGATTTTTTTAGCCTCTTTCTTGGGTGCGTATTCTTATTGCTTCTCAGAGTAGCAAGTTTCAAAGGACATACACATGAATACAAAAAGTTAATAAATTCTTCTTGATCACCACTTAGATCTATTAATTACATGTTGGGTTAAACCAGTGACAAAATATTGTTGTAGAAAGAGTACCTATAAAAAAATAGGATGAAGTTTCAAGAGATATTATATGTTATTTTTAATTTATTACATGCCCTCATTTTTATGTACTATACAGTTTAAAATAAAAATATATTTTGGTATAGATAAAAGTTTTCTTAGACCAACTTCACCTCAAAAGAGAGATTCAGCATGTTACAAGTGCAGAAATACATCACTCCAGTTTGGATAATACTAAAGTACCAAATGAACGTCCCCTTTATCTACTCTAAAACTGTGCTTTGAACATAACCTTTCAACTTCATAAGAAAAAGTAATTATGAGAAAATCAAGCAGTAAATATTTTCAAAAGTTTATTTTTAATAATTGTATTTTCTTTAATACCCGGTAGTCTGGAAAAATGTTGGAATCTCTTTTGCATGTGCACTGCATTATCAGACAGAAAAGAGTTTCTGCCCACAATGGAGGATAGAGCACCTGGACAAAAAAGTCTCTGGACAGGAAATGAAGCTGGGAGAAGTACAGTATCCTTAGCATATCCTAATTTAACAACTTGCAACTATCTTCAAGCAACATTGACAGTTAAGTTTCCAAGTGTATAAACATTTACTGCTTATACAATTCAGTATCAGCACATGCTTGGAGAAATATAATATTATGCATAATCTTAAACAGGATTATTTTCCCATACCCTGGAAAAGGATATGAATTTCATGCACTTTAACATGGCAAAGTAATTATCATTTTAAAGAGTTCTTAATGCTGGTATTTCAGTATCCAGTAAGGTGGATGGGAGCTGTGGAATAACCATTTTACACATAACATTTCTCTGTGAAATTCAGAAATAATGAAAAAATCATTCCAAAGGAAATAAATACAGGAAATATTTTCTGTTCTATTTCACCAAAGAAGTTACTTGAACCTTAACATTATAAAATAATCAACTCCCATTTTTATCTCTGTATATTTCTGAGCTGAGTGGTGGGATTGACACACCTGGAGGATGGGATTCCATCCAGAGGGACCTGGAGAAGCATGAGAAGTGGGCATAAGGGAATCTCCTGATGTTTATCGAGACCAAGTTCAAGGTACTGCATCTGGGTTGGGACAACCAACCCTACCAACACAGGCTGGGGATGAACAGATCCAGAGCAGCACTGCTGGGAGGGACTTGGGGGTGTTGGTGGGTGAGAGGCTGGACATGACCCAGCCATGGGCACTCCCCGCCCAGAGAGCCAAACCTGTCCTGGGCTGCATCCAGAGCAGTGTGGACAGCAGGGGAGGGAGAGGATTCTGCCCCTCTGCTCTGCTGAGGTGCACCTGGAGTGCTGCATCCAACTCTGAGGCCCCAACGCAAGGAAGGACATGGACCTGCTGGAGCAAGTCCAGAGCAGGCCACAACGACAATCAGAGGGATGGAGCACCTCTGCTATGAGGAAAGCCTGACTGATTTGGGTTTGAAAAGCCATGGGGTAATGGCTTTTAAACTAAAAGAAGGTAGAATCAGACTGTAAGGAAGAAATTGTTTACTGTGAGGGTGGTGAGACACAGCAGCAGGTTGCCCAGAATGGTTGTAGGTGCTCAATCTATGGAAACATTCAAGCTCAGGTTGGACAGGACTCTTAGCAACCTGATCTAATTCCAGATGTCCCTGGTCATTACAGGGGGATTGGATTAGATGACCTTCAAAGATCACTTCCAATCCAAACCATTCTATGTTTTTAATAGACAAATCCAACATATTTCATAAATTAAATAAAAGAGAAAATTGCTTATAATGGTATATGTTTAAATGCATGGCCCATTTCTAGACTTCTGAAAATAATCATCAAGTCAATTTCAGTAGTAATTTAATGGAATCATTTTAATTGTGAACTATATGGTATATTTCTGTGTATTAGGTAACTGAGCCCAGTGTATTCAGAAACATCCATGTTATATTTCTCTGAATAAACAAGCACCTGTCTTCCCCTTGCTGGCTTACTTCACTACCTGAGGATGAAGGCACATACTACCTGGTTAAGTTAAATGAGACCTCTGAATCCCAACATATTCAAGATATTGAAAATAAGTCATCAAAAATAATTCTGGAAGAATTTATATCACTGGTCTGCTTAAAATCTTAACACACAAGGCAGTCCCCAGTAATTTTTTGCTTTTGTGATCTATGGAGTAGCCAGTTACAGTACATAATATTCTAAACTCATGAGATCCGATTTCATAAAAGAGCTTCTGAGTTCCAAAATCAGTTTGTATGAGCACATATACTACAACCAAACCAGTTAATGAAATTTGCTAAAGTAAAAAACCTATTTTTTACATTACCATAAATAGTTGTTCTTCTCAACACAGTTTCAGAAAATTTCAACTTCCTATCACTTTTTTTTTTCTCACAATGAAAAGCTTTCCAGCTTAATTTATTTCCAAGAAATGTCTAGCTAAAACATAAGTTTATTTTTATGTAGCTAATTCTGGAAGAATCACATGAATCATCTTGAGTACTCTCAGCTGCAGGAGTGTGACCATAGCCGCTTTTGTTCAGTACTGGTTTTGCCATGACAGATGCAGTGGTAATCAGGACAGAACAGTTGTAAGTGAGCACAATTCTTTGTTTAGCACATGATCGTGGTCATGCTAAAGCTGGTCCCTAACACAAGAGGCAGTTAACACACATGTCCACATCTCCTTTCCTCTTTGATAAAAGTACCTCTGACAAAGATAATCACAGTAGCACTATCATTTATTCCAACATCAAAGGACTATGCAGATATGATTTGACATATATTTTCCCAATATATGAGACTGATCAGCTTCAATAAAACAATTACAGAGAACAGCGTTAGTTCTGAAATAGTTGTCTAGTTTGTCAATCTTCCCTAGGCAATTATGGCATTCTTTGATTTCACTATTTCGACTTCATCCGGGTATTGCAGTGGTTCCCCTCCTCAGACCTCTCTGCAGGAGCACTATAACTGGCATCTACATCACCAGCAATTATACTGCTTCTCTTTGACCAGAAGTCATAGCAACAGTCATTTAGAGAGCATCAAGCACACTGGTATGTGACGTAAATGTGTATAGGGAATTTCTCCTCAAGAAGTTAGGATTATGACCCTCAGGATAAAAAAAACCAGGAAAGCAAAATTCAGACCTTACACTCCTAGGAACTTGCCTATGACTTCAGTCAGAGGCAAGTATCAGTATTTGTCCCACAAAAACAAATTTTCATCTTTAACCTCCAGAAAGCATCTATTATTCAAGTTTGATTAGAGAAAAAAAATCAATATATTGCAGCCATATAAAAATGATAATGAGACATTTATTCTTTTGATATACATAATGTCAGCTTCTCAAAAGACTAATCTTTCATCTTCCCACAGGGACATATTGGAGGGAAGAGTTTCCAGTTTTCACAGTCTATTTATAGATGGAATTTGTGGTTTCATTTTTCTCTTCTACAAAGAAAGGAGCATTATTCCAACAAAAAGCAAACAATATATCTGTCTTTCAGCAATAACAATGCAATAAGCAGAAGCTGAAAATCTAAATTTGTTGCAATGCTGTCAGACTGGTCACTGCAAAAGCAAAGACTCTGTTTCTTTTGATTATGCCATGATTTAAGCCCAAATGTCAACTAAGCACCATGCAGCCCTCACTCACCCCCCATCAAGTGGAATGGGGAGGAAAACCAGAAGTAAAGCCTGTAAATAAAGAAAAGTTCAACAGCTGCAACAAAGTAAAAAATTATAATAATAGTAATAACAAAAATAACAAATAAAACCCAAGAAAGAAAGTGATGCACACTACAATTGCTAATCACTCACTGACCAATGCCAAAGCCCATCCCTCTTTCAGGTAACTCCCCTGTTTACACACTGGGCATGTTATGGAATATCCTTTGGGCCAGTTCAGGTCACCTGTCCTTGCTAAGCTCCCCTCTCAGCTTTTTTGTGCACATCCTCAATGGCAGAACATGAGACTAAAAAAAATAAAATAGTCATTGGCTTAGGGCAAATACTCCTTAGCCACAACCAAAACATGCGAGTGTTGTCAACATTATTCTCATAATTAATGCAAAATGCAGCACTGTACCAGCTACTGTGAAGAAATTAACTCTATTCCCACCAAAACCAGGGCTATTTCCTTTAACTAATTAATGAATTAAAGCACCACAGTGCCTGCTTGCATAATCTGTTTATTTTCTTTATTCAGATAAGAGTTTCCAGTTTTAGTGGTGAATGCATCTTGAGTTACATCTGAGCACTACTTATTAGTCAAAGACTTTCCCCAGTTGACAGAACTGTGAAAAATGCAATTATACAAACTGATAGATTATTTCTTTTAAGAAGCAGGAACTGTCACATTTATTCAACCTGCATGTAGAAGCCTGCACACAATTATGTCAAAATGTGAAGATATCATGAACAGCAATTGGAGGAAATATTTTCAGGTTTTTAGTGTGTCCAGATTCTGCCTATATAAACAACATAGATTAGAAGGTACTACAAAAAAATAATGATTTCAAACAGAATATATTTACTTCTCTTCTTAAAAAGGACTGTAATGAAGTTTCTTTGTTTACCTAATTGATGCTACTTTTAAGCGCTATCTTTATGGTCTCATCTTTCTCTTCCCTCAACAAAAAAGATGCTAACACATACACTGAGAAGACTAAAAAGGGAGCAGGGGGAAGATGGGATGACCCACATAAAAAAAAAAACGACTGCAGTTGATAAGAGCTTCAGTCTCTGCAAAATTTCCTTTTTTTTTTTTCCCTTTTCCACTTCTACCAGGTGCAACATAAAGGAGAGAGCATGACCTTTACAAACCAAGTGACCTCATAACTGCTAAAGCTCTTTAAAAAGATACAAGCTCTCTCTTATAATGAAAGTGTCCCACAGAAAGATGAAACACTTGTCTACTCACAGGACAGAGTAGGGCTTCTTTCCAGCTACAGAGTAAACTGAACTTCCAGTCTCTGGATTTGAAAACTTGGACCTGAAAATAATAATGAACAGTCTCATAATGTCCCAGGAGAATGACTTATTCTGCTGCCAGGTGACTCTCTCCTGATTGATCTCAAAAATCAGGCTTTATGCAATTAAAAGCTAAAGAAAAATCTCTTACTTATAATTTAATATTTTGGAAGATGCTGTAATGATGGAATCTATAAATTCATTTATACATGCATATATGCAGAGAGCATATATTTGAATGTTAACTAACAAATTCACATTTAAGATGGAAAATACAACATACAGATGCATTTTTTCCTGCAGTTAAAGCCATGCTAAAGCCATGCTAAATTGCTAAAAGAAACATAATGCAAAATAACTTTTCATGATTCTGGATTTGCTTTAGACACCTTAATCTTAGGTTAGATTTGCAGTCTGGAGGGAGAGAGTGAATGATTGCTTGTTTTGTTTTCAAAGTCAAATACATTTGGAAATACGTACCAAAAAGCAAAACAAAACTAGTTAAAAAGTACAACTGCAGAAAGTGTAACCTGAAGACTAAAGTCCTGAACTTGAATATTTCTGCAGAGCTATTAGTGTAACATTTTGTCTAATATCCGTACCAGTTAGAGAGAAAACATGTTAGATAATTAACATGTAGTTAATAAAAAGTCTTTAACTGCTGTCATAGAGAAGACCCCAGAAGAAAAAAATTTACAAATTTTTCCTTTTTGGTGGCTAAAAAGTTTCAAAGGTTTCAGAATGATTTCACTGTTACAGGTGGAGATTATCTAGCATGCTATTAAGTGGCTCAGTTTGCCCTTTAAATAGAGGTTTCAATGTGCAATGTAGATACATGCTGGCAGATCCATGCACAGGCATGTTCTTACAGTGCCAGAGGTCTCATATGAAAGTTTCCTGAGCTACTAGATTAAAATTTTGATTTAACTTGTCACTTTGGTGAGAGCCCATGACAATGAAGAAACCCAAAACATTAAGTTGCTTACTGGGTGGATATGGAGCCTTAGTTGTTTTTGTTTTTTTTTTAAATGTATTTATTTTTGAAAGACACAAAACACTTGGAGCAACATGAGAATCCAAATGAAATTCCAGCAAGCTTCTATTAACTTCAATCAAGCAAGAGTTTCACACATTCATATTGACACAGGCTAACACACAAAACCTTTGACAAAGGGTAAGCCTGGATAACCAGCTGCTTAAGATGTGAAAGATGCCATAAATAACATCATCAGAGCAAAATCTGCCCAGTGTGCATTTCAGAAATTACAGCAACATTCCATCAATAGCAGTTTTTGAGATGCCTGCTGAGCTTGGCACCAGAACTGAAGCATTAAAATCTATTTCAAAGCTGTTGCATGAGTAGAGAGAGGATTCTCTAGAAACAGCAAGATATCATCACAGACTAGCACAGGAGGTGGAACAAACAACATTCAAAAACAGCCTCCAAAGAAGAGAAAAGTATTAGCTGTCAAACTACCTTTTGGCAGTGCTCTCCAGAGCAGTCAGAATCAGTCTCCCCATTTCATCCTCATTTTTTCCTAGGCTGGGCTCAAGACCTCACAGCTCTCTCAGTGTTCAGAAGATCTCCTCACAGTTCTCTCAATATACTTCAGCTTTCCTAAGGAAGACTGCCACCATTTCTCTATCTCATCTCTGTCTCTAGTTCTTATTATTTCTTCTTGCCATCATCCAGATTTGTCTCACAAGGCTTTTCTTTGCCCTTTCCTGACGCATTTCCCTGAAATTATGTCTACATGAGAATGTAGAAGATTCATAGGGTGACTCAGACCTGAAAGTTCATCATTTTGGCAAATGTCATATCTAGTTTCACTGCTGAGGCAAGTATGTGACTCCAAATTAAGTCAGGTACCTTCTGATGTGAAATCTGTAATCATCTCTTCACTTGGGTTTTCTGTACTGTAAAGCAATAATTTACTATGAAGTGCTTTTGGCTAGAGAGCACACCACTACCAAGTTACACTGAAATGGTGTCCTATTTAATTCTTTCTGAAATGCATTTCATTTTATTATTTGGGCGGGGGGG